>NC_091173.1:27326706-27626706 GCF_040958095.1 Procambarus clarkii | reverse complement strand
TCAACACACATACTGGTCAATCACCACACACCCTTGTCAGTCACCACACACAATGGTCAGCCACCACACACCCTGGTCAGTCAACACACATACTGGTCAATCACCACACACCCTTGTCAGTCACCACACACCCTGGTCAGTCACCGCACACCCTGGACATTCACCTCACACACCCTTGTCAGTCACCACACACCCTGGTCAATCAACACACACCCTGGACATTCACCTCACTCACCCTTGTCAGTCACCACACACCCTGGTCAGTCTCCACACACCCTGGTCAGTCACCACACACCCTGGTCAGTCACCACACACACCCTTGTCAGTCACCACACACCCTGTTCAATCACCACACACCCTGGACATTCACCTTACACACCCTTGCCAGTCACCACACACCCTGGTCAGTCTCCACACACCCTGGTCAGTCACCACACACCCTGGTCAGTCACCACACACCCTGTTCAGTCACCACACACCCTAGTCAGTCACCACACACCCTCGTCAGTCACCACACACACTGATCAGTCACCACACATCCTGATCAGTCACAACACACCCTGGTCAGTCATCACACACACTGTTCAGTCATCACAAACTCTAGTTAGTCACTATACATACTGGTCAGTCACTATACACACTGGTCAGTCACCACACACACTGGTCAGTCACAACACACTCTGGTCAGTCACCACACACACTGGTCAGTCTCCACACACCCTGGTCAGTCACTATACACACTGGTCAGTCACTATACACACTGGTCAGTCACAACATACCCTGGTCAGTCACCACACACCCTGGTCAGTCACTATACACACTGGTCAGTCACAACATACCCTGGTCAGTCACCACACACACTGCTCAGTCACTATACACACTGGTCAGTCACCACACACACTGGTCAGTCACAACATACCCTGGTCAGTCACCACACACCCTGGTCAGTCACCACACGCCCTGGGCAGTCACCGCATACAATGGTCAGTCACCACACACCCTGGTCAGTCACCACACACTCTGGTCAGTCACCATATACCTTGGTCAGTCACTACACATCCTGCTCAGTCACCACACAATCTGGTCACTCACCACTCAGTCTGGACAGTCAAAACAAACCCTGGTCAGTCTCCACACACTTCCTGGTCAGTCACCACACACCATGGTCAGTCTCCACACACCCTCGTCAGTCACCACACACACTGATCAGTCATCACACATCCTGGTCAGTCACCAAACACACTGGTCAGTCACCTCACACCCTGGTCAGTCATCACACTCACTGTTCAGTTATCACAAACTCTAGTTAGTCACTATACACACTGGTCAGTCACTATACACACTGGTCAGTCACCACACACACTGGTCAGTCACTATACACACTGGTCAGTCACCAAACACCCTGGTCAGTCACCACACACCCTGGTCAGTCACCACACACCCTGGTCAGTCACCACACACCCTGGTCAGTCACCACACACCCTGGTCAGTCACCATATACCTTGGTCAGACACTACACATCCTGCTCAGTCACCACACAATCTGGTCACTCACCACTCAGTCTGGACAGTCAAAACACACCCTGGTCAGTCTCCACACACTTCCTGGTCAGTCACCACACACCATGGTCAGTCACCACACACCCTGGTCAGTCACCACACACCCTGGACATTCACCTTACACACCCTTGTCAGTCACCACACACCCTGGTCAATCAACACACACCCTGGTCAGTCTCCACACACCCTGGTCAGTCACCACATACCCTGGTCAGTCACCACACACCCTCGTCAGTCACCACACACACTGATCAGTCATCACACATCCTGGTCAGTCACCAAACACACTGGTCAGTCACCACACACACTGATCAGTCACCACATATCCAGGTCAGTCATCACACACACTGGTCAGTCACCACACACACTGGTCAGTCACCACACACTCTGGTCAGTCACCACATTCCCTGGACAGTCACAACACACCCTGGTCAGTCACCACACACTTCCTGGTCAGTCACCACACACCCTGGTCAGTCACCACACACCCTGGTCAGTCTCCACACACTTCCTGGTCAGTCACCACACACCCTGGTCAGTCACCACACACCCTCGTCAGTCACCACACACCCTGGTCAGTCACAACACACCCTGGTCAGTCTCCACACACTTCCTGGTCAGTCACCACACACCCTGGTCAGTCAACACACACCCTGGTAAGTCTCCACACACACTGGTCTGTCACCACACACCCTGGTCAGTCACCACACACCCTCGTCAGTCACCACACACACTGATCAGTCACCACATATCCAGGTCAGTCATCACACACACTGGTCAGTCACCATACACACTGGTCAATCACCACACACACTGGTCAGTCACCATACACACTGGTCAGTCACCATACACCCTGGTCAGTCACCACACACACCCTGGTCAGTCACCACACATGCTGGTCATTCACCACACACCCCGGTCAGTCACCACACACAATGGTCAGCCACCACACACCCTGGTCTGTCACCATACACACTGGTCATTCACCACACACCCCGGTCAGTCACCACATATCCTGATCAGTCACCACACACTCTGGTCATTCACCACACACACTGGTTAGTCACCACACACCCTGTTCAATATCCACACACCCTGGTCAGTCACCACACACCCTGGTCAGTCACCGCACAACCTGGACATTCACCTCACACACCCTTGTCAGTCACCACACACCCTGTTCAATCACCACACACCCTGGACATTCACCTCACACACCCTTGTCAGTCACCACACACCCTGGTCAGTCACCACATACCCTGGTCAGTCCCCACACACCCTGTTCAGTCACCACACACCCTGGTCAGTCACCACACACACGCACTCTGGTCAGTCTCCACACACCCTGGTCAGTCACCACACACCCTGGTCAGTCACCACACACACTGATCAGTCACCACACACACGCACTCTGGTCAGTCTCCACACACTCTGGTCAGTCTCCACACACCCTGGTCAGTCACCACACACCCTCGTCAGTCACCACACACACTGATCAGTCACCACACATCCTGGTCAGTCACCACACACACTGGTCAGTCACCACACACCCTGGTCAGTCATCACACACACTGGTCAGTCACTATACACACTGGTCAGTCACCACACACACTGGTCAGTCTCTATACACACTGGTCAGTCACTATACACACTGGTTAGTCACCACACACACTGGTCAGTCACAACACACCCTGGTCAGTTACCACACACCCTGGTCAGTCACCGCATACAATGGTCAGTCACCACACACCCTGGTCAGTCACCACACACCCTGGTCATTCACCACACACACTGGTTAGTCACCACACACCCTGTTCAATCACCACACACCCTGGTCAGTCACCACACACACTGGTTAGTCACCACACACCCTGTTCAATCACCACACACCCTGGTCAGTCACCAAACACACTGGTTAGTCACCACACACACATTGGTCAGTCACCACACACACTAGTCAGTCACCACACACCCCGGTCAGTCACCACACACACTGGTAAGTCACCACACACACTGGTCAGTCACCACTCACACTGGTCAGTCACCACACACCCCGGTCGGTCACCACCCACACTGGTAAGTCACCACACACACTGGTCAGTCACCACACACACTGGTCAGTCACCACACACCCCGGTCAGTCACCACACACACTGGTAAGTCACCACACACACACTGATCAGTCATTACACACACTGGTCAGTCACCACACACACTGGTCAGTCACCACACACACTGGTCAGTCACCATACACACTGGTCAGTCACCATACACCCTGGTCAGTCACCACACCCACACAGGTCAGTCACCACACACCCTGGTCAGTCACCACACACCCCGGTCAGTCACCACACACACTGGTCAGTCACCACACACAATGGTCAGTCACCACACACACCCTTGTCAGTCACCACACACCCTGTTCAATCACCACACACCCTGGACATTCACCTTACACACCCTTGCCAGTCACCACACACCCTGGTCAGTCTCCACACACCCTGGTCAGTCACCACACACCCTGGTCAGTCACCACACACCCTGTTCAGTCACCACACACCCTAGTCAGTCACCACACACCCTCGTCAGTCACCACACACACTGATCAGTCACCACACATCCTGATCAGTCACAACACACCCTGGTCAGTCATCACACACACTGTTCAGTCATCACAAACTCTAGTTAGTCACTATACATACTGGTCAGTCACTATACACACTGGTCAGTCACCACACACACTGGTCAGTCACAACACACTCTGGTCAGTCACCACACACACTGGTCAGTCTCCACACGCCCTGGGCAGTCACCACACACCCTGGTCAGTCACCACACACCCTGGTCAGTCACTATACACACTGGTCAGTCACTATACACACTGGTCAGTCACAACATACCCTGGTCAGTCACCACACACCCTGGTCAGTCACTATACACACTGGTCAGTCACAACATACCCTGGTCAGTCACCACACACACTGCTCAGTCACTATACACACTGGTCAGTCACCACACACACTGGTCAGTCACAACATACCCTGGTCAGTCACCACACACCCTGGTCAGTCACCACACGCCCTGGGCAGTCACCGCATACAATGGTCAGTCACCACACACCCTGGTCAGTCACCACACACTCTGGTCAGTCACCATATACCTTGGTCAGTCACTACACATCCTGCTCAGTCACCACACAATCTGGTCACTCACCACTCAGTCTGGACAGTCAAAACAAACCCTGGTCAGTCTCCACACACTTCCTGGTCAGTCACCACACACCATGGTCAGTCTCCACACACCCTCGTCAGTCACCACACACACTGATCAGTCATCACACATCCTGGTCAGTCACCAAACACACTGGTCAGTCACCTCACACCCTGGTCAGTCATCACACTCACTGTTCAGTTATCACAAACTCTAGTTAGTCACTATACACACTGGTCAGTCACTATACACACTGGTCAGTCACCACACACACTGGTCAGTCACTATACACACTGGTCAGTCACCAAACACCCTGGTCAGTCACCACACACCCTGGTCAGTCACCACACACCCTGGTCAGTCACCACACACCCTGGTCAGTCACCACACACCCTGGTCAGTCACCATATACCTTGGTCAGACACTACACATCCTGCTCAGTCACCACACAATCTGGTCACTCACCACTCAGTCTGGACAGTCAAAACACACCCTGGTCAGTCTCCACACACTTCCTGGTCAGTCACCACACACCATGGTCAGTCACCACACACCCTGGTCAGTCACCACACACCCTGGACATTCACCTTACACACCCTTGTCAGTCACCACACACCCTGGTCAATCAACACACACCCTGGTCAGTCTCCACACACCCTGGTCAGTCACCACATACCCTGGTCAGTCACCACACACCCTCGTCAGTCACCACACACACTGATCAGTCATCACACATCCTGGTCAGTCACCAAACACACTGGTCAGTCACCACACACACTGATCAGTCACCACATATCCAGGTCAGTCATCACACACACTGGTCAGTCACCACACACACTGGTCAGTCACCACACACTCTGGTCAGTCACCACATTCCCTGGACAGTCACAACACACCCTGGTCAGTCACCACACACTTCCTGGTCAGTCACCACACACCCTGGTCAGTCACCACACACCCTGGTCAGTCTCCACACACTTCCTGGTCAGTCACCACACACCCTGGTCAGTCACCACACACCCTCGTCAGTCACCACACACCCTGGTCAGTCACAACACACCCTGGTCAGTCTCCACACACTTCCTGGTCAGTCACCACACACCCTGGTCAGTCAACACACACCCTGGTAAGTCTCCACACACACTGGTCTGTCACCACACACCCTGGTCAGTCACCACACACCCTCGTCAGTCACCACACACACTGATCAGTCACCACATATCCAGGTCAGTCATCACACACACTGGTCAGTCACCATACACACTGGTCAATCACCACACACACTGGTCAGTCACCATACACACTGGTCAGTCACCATACACCCTGGTCAGTCACCACACACACCCTGGTCAGTCACCACACATGCTGGTCATTCACCACACACCCCGGTCAGTCACCACACACAATGGTCAGCCACCACACACCCTGGTCTGTCACCATACACACTGGTCATTCACCACACACCCCGGTCAGTCACCACATATCCTGATCAGTCACCACACACTCTGGTCATTCACCACACACACTGGTTAGTCACCACACACCCTGTTCAATATCCACACACCCTGGTCAGTCACCACACACCCTGGTCAGTCACCGCACAACCTGGACATTCACCTCACACACCCTTGTCAGTCACCACACACCCTGTTCAATCACCACACACCCTGGACATTCACCTCACACACCCTTGTCAGTCACCACACACCCTGGTCAGTCACCACATACCCTGGTCAGTCCCCACACACCCTGTTCAGTCACCACACACCCTGGTCAGTCACCACACACACGCACTCTGGTCAGTCTCCACACACCCTGGTCAGTCACCACACACCCTGGTCAGTCACCACACACACTGATCAGTCACCACACACACGCACTCTGGTCAGTCTCCACACACTCTGGTCAGTCTCCACACACCCTGGTCAGTCACCACACACCCTCGTCAGTCACCACACACACTGATCAGTCACCACACATCCTGGTCAGTCACCACACACACTGGTCAGTCACCACACACCCTGGTCAGTCATCACACACACTGGTCAGTCACTATACACACTGGTCAGTCACCACACACACTGGTCAGTCTCTATACACACTGGTCAGTCACTATACACACTGGTTAGTCACCACACACACTGGTCAGTCACAACACACCCTGGTCAGTTACCACACACCCTGGTCAGTCACCGCATACAATGGTCAGTCACCACACACCCTGGTCAGTCACCACACACCCTGGTCATTCACCACACACACTGGTTAGTCACCACACACCCTGTTCAATCACCACACACCCTGGTCAGTCACCACACACACTGGTTAGTCACCACACACCCTGTTCAATCACCACACACCCTGGTCAGTCACCAAACACACTGGTTAGTCACCACACACACATTGGTCAGTCACCACACACACTAGTCAGTCACCACACACCCCGGTCAGTCACCACACACACTGGTAAGTCACCACACACACTGGTCAGTCACCACTCACACTGGTCAGTCACCACACACCCCGGTCGGTCACCACCCACACTGGTAAGTCACCACACACACTGGTCAGTCACCACACACACTGGTCAGTCACCACACACCCCGGTCAGTCACCACACACACTGGTAAGTCACCACACACACACTGATCAGTCATTACACACACTGGTCAGTCACCACACACACTGGTCAGTCACCACACACACTGGTCAGTCACCATACACACTGGTCAGTCACCATACACCCTGGTCAGTCACCACACCCACACAGGTCAGTCACCACACACCCTGGTCAGTCACCACACACCCCGGTCAGTCACCACACACACTGGTCAGTCACCACACACAATGGTCAGCCACCACACACCCTGGTCTGTCACCATACACACTGGTCAGTCACCACACACCCTGGTCAGTCACCACATATCCTGATCAGTCACCACACACTCTGGTCATTCACCACACACCCTTGTCAGTCACCACACACCCTGGTCAGTCACCGCACACCCTGGACATTCACCTCACACTTCCTGGTCAGTCTCCACACACTCTGGTCAGTCACCACACACCCTGGTCAGTCACCACACACCCTGGTCAGTCTCCACACACTTCCTGGTCAGTCACCACACACCCTGGTCAGTCACCACATACCCTCGTCAGTCACCACACACCCTGGACAGTCACAACACACCCTGGTCAGTCTCCACACACTTCCTGGTCAGTCACCACACACCCTGGTCAGTCACCACACACCCTGGTCAGTCTCCACACACACTGGTCAGTCACCACACACCCTGGTCAGTCACCACACACCCTCGTCAGTCACCACACACACTGATCAGTCACCACATATCCAGGTCAGTCATCACACACACTGGTCAGTCACCATACACACTGGTCAGTCACCACACACACTGGTCAGTCACCATACACACTGGTCAGTCACCATACACCCTGGTCAGTCACCACACACACCCTGGTCAGTCACCACACATGCTGGTCATTCACCACACACCCCGGTCAGTCACCACACACAATGGTCAGCCACCACACACCCTGGTCTGTCACCATACACACTGGTCAGTCACCACACACCCCGGTCAGTCACCACATATCCTGATCAGTCACCACACACTCTGGTCATTCACCACACACACTGGTTAGTCACCACACACCCTGTTCAATATCCACACACCCTGGTCAGTCACCACACACCCTGGTCAGTCACCGCACAACCTGGACATTCACCTCACACACCCTTGTCAGTCACCACACACCCTGTTCAATCACCACACACCCTGGACATTCACCTCACACACCCTTGTCAGTCACCACACACCCTGGTCAGTCACCACACACCCTGGTCAGTCCCCACACACCCTTTTCAGTCACCACACACCCTGGTCAGTCACCACACACCCTCGTCAGTCACCACACACACTGATCAGTCACCACACACACGCACTCTGGTCAGTCTCCACACACCCTGGTCAGTCACCACACACCCTGGTCAGTCACCACACACACTGATCAGTCACCACACACACGCACTCTGGTCAGTCTCCACACACTCTGGTCAGTCTCCACACACCCTGGTCAGTCACCACACACCCTCGTCAGTCACCACACACACTGATCAGTCACCACACATCCTGGTCAGTCACCACACACACTGGTCAGTCACCACACACCCTGGTCAGTCATCACACACACTGGTCAGTCACTATACACACTGGTCAGTCACCACACACACTGGTCAGTCTCTATACACACTGGTCAGTCACTATACACACTGGTCAGTCACCACACACACTGGTCAGTCACAACACACCCTGGTCAGTCACCACACACCCTGGTCAGTCACCGCATACAATGGTCAGTCACTACACACCCTGGTCAGTCACCACACACCCTGGTCATTCACCACACACACTGGTTAGTCACCACACACCCTGTTCAATCACCACACACCCTGGTCAGTCACCACACACACTGGTTAGTCACCACACACCCTGTTCAATCACCACACACCCTGGTCAGTCACCACACACACTGGTTAGTCACCACACACACATTGGTCAGTCACCACACACACTAGTCAGTCACCACACACCCCGGTCAGTCACCACACACACTGGTAAGTCACCACACACACTGGTCAGTCACCAATCACACTGGTCAGTCACCACACACCCCGGTCGGTCACCACACACACTGGTAAGTCACCACACACACTGGTCAGTCACCACACACACTGGTCAGTCACCACACACCCCGGTCAGTCACCACACACACTGGTAAGTCACCACACACACACTGATCAGTCATTACACACACTGGTCAGTCACCACACACACTGGTTAGTCACCACACACACACTGATCAGTCACCACACACCCTGGTCAGTCACCACACACACTGGTCAGTCACCACACACACTGGTTAGTCACCACACAGACACTGATCAGTCACCACACACCCTGGTCAGTCACCACACACACTGGTCAGTCACCACACACGCTGGTCAGTCACCATACACACTGGTCAGTCACCATACACCCTGGTCAGTCACCACACCCACACAGGTCAGTCACCACACACCCTGGTCAGTCACCACACACCCCGGTCAGTCACCACACACACTAGTCAGTCACCACACACAATGGTCAGCCACCACACACCCTGGTCTGTCACCATACACACTGGTCAGTCACCACACACCCTGGTCAGTCACCACATATCCTGATCAGTCACCACACACTCTGGTCATTCACCACACACACTGGTTAGTCACCACACACCCTGTTCAATCACCACACACCCTGGACATTCACTTCACACACCCTTGTCAGTCACCACACACCCTGGTCAGTCACCGCACACCCTGGACATTCACCTCACACACCCTTGTCAGTCACCACACACCCTGGTCAATCAACACACACCCTGGACATTCACCTCACACACCCTTGTCAGTCACCACACACCCTGTTCAATCACCACACACCCTGGACATTCACCTCACACACCCTTGTCAGTCACCGCACACCCTGGTCAGTCACCACATATCCAGGTCAGTCATCACAGATACTGGTCAGTCACCACACACTCTGGTCAGTCACCATAAACACTGGTCAGTCACCACACACACTGGTCAGTCACCATACACACTGGTCAGTCACCATACACCCTGGTCAGTCATCACACCCACACAGGTCAGTCACCACACATTCTGGTCTTTCACCACACATCCTTGTCAGTCACCACTCACGTTGGTCAGTCACCACACATCCCGGTCAGTCAACACACATACTGGTCAATCACCACACACCCTTGTCAGTCACCACACACAATGGTCAGCCACCACACACCCTGGTCAGTCAACACACATACTGGTCAATCACCACACACCCTTGTCAGTCACCACACACCCTGGTCAGTCACCGCACACCCTGGACATTCACCTCACACACCCTTGTCAGTCACCACACACCCTGGTCAATCAACACACACCCTGGACATTCACCTCACACACCCTTGTCAGTCACCACACACCCTGGTCAGTCTCCACACACCCTGGTCAGTCACCACACACCCTGGTCAGTCACCACACACACCCTTGTCAGTCACCACACACCCTGTTCAATCACCACACACCCTGGACATTCACCTCACACACCCTTGCCAGTCACCACACACCCTGGTCAGTCTCCACACACCCTGGTCAGTCACCACACACCCTGGTCAGTCACCACACACCCTGTTCAGTCACCACACACCCTGGTCAGTCACCACACACCCTCGTCAGTCTCCACACACACTGATCAGTCACCACACATCCTGATCAGTCACAACACACCCTGGTCAGTCATCACACACACTGTTCAGTCATCACAAACTCTAGTTAGTCAATATACATACTGGTCAGTCACTATACACACTGGTCAGTCACCACACACACTGGTCAGTCACAACACACTCTGGTCAGTCAGCACACACACTGCTCAGTCACTATACACACTGGTCAGTCACCACACACACTGGTCAGTCACAACATACCCTGGTCAGTCACCACACACCCTGGTCAGTCACCACACGCCCTGGGCAGTCACCACATACAATGGTCAGTCACCACACACCCTGGTCAGTCACCACACACCCTGGTCAGTCACCATATACCTTGGTCAGTCACTACACATCCTGCTCAGTCACCACACAATCTGGTCACTCACCACTCAGTCTGGACAGTCAAAACACACCCTGGTCAGTCTCCACACACTTCCTGGTCAGTCACCACACACCATGGTCAGTCACCACACACCCTCGTCAGTCACCACACACACTGATCAGTCATCACACATCCTGGTCAGTCACCAAACACACTGGTCAGTCACCTCACACCCTGGTCAGTCATCACACTCACTGTTCAGTCATCACAAACTCTAGTTAGTCACTATACACACTGGTCATTCACCACACACACTGGTCAGTCACTATACACACTGGTCAGTCACCACACACACTGGTCAGTCACAACACACCCTGGTCAGTCACCACACACCCTGGTCAGTCACCACATACAAGGGTCAGTTACTACACACCATGGTCAGTCACCACACTCCCTGGTCAGTCACCACTCACCCTGGTCAGTCACCACACACCCTGGTCAGTTACCACAGACCCTGATCAGTCACTACACACTCTGGTCAGTCACTACACACCCTGGTTAGTCACAACACACCCTGGTCAGTCACCACACACCCTGATCAGGAACCACTCACCCTGTTCAGTCATCACACACCCTGGTCAGTCACCACACTCCCTTGTCCGTCACCACAAACCCTGGACAGTCACCACACACCCTGTTCAGTCATCACACACCCTTGTCAGTCACTACACAACCTGGTTAATCACCACACACCCTGTACAGTCAATACACTTCCTGGTCAGTCACCACACACCCTGGTCAGTCACCAGACACCCTGGGCAGTCACCACATACAATGGTCAGTCACCACACATCCTGGTCAGTCACCACACTCTCTGGTCAGTCACCAGACACCCTGGGCCGTCACCACATACAATGGGCTGTCACCACACACCCTGGTCAGTCACTAGAAACCCTGGTCAGTCACCACACACCCTGGTCAGTCACCACACGCCCTGGGCAGTCACCGCATGCAATGGTCAGTCACCACACACCCTGGTCAGTCAGCACACACCCTGGTCAGTCATCATATACCTTGGTCAGTCACTACACATCCTGCTCAGTCACCACACAATCTGGTCACTCACCACACACTCTGGTCAGTCACCACATTCCCTGGACAGTCACAACACACCCTGGTCAGTCTCCACACACTTCCTGGTCAGTCACCACACACCCTGGTCAGTCACCACACACACTGGTCAGTCACCACACACACTGGTCAGTCTCCACACACTTCCTGGTCAGTCAACACACACACTGGTCAGTCACCACACACCCTGGTCAGTCACCACACACCCTGGTCAGTCTCCACACACTTCCTGGTCAGTCACCACACACATTGGTCAGTCACCACACACCCTGGTCAGTCTCCACACACTTCCTGGTCAGTCACCACACACATTGGTCAGTCACCACACACACTGGTCAGTCACCACACACCCTGGTCAGTCACCACACACCCTGGTCAGTCTCCACACACTTCCTGGTCAGTCACCACACACCCTGGTCAGTCACCACACACCCTGGTCAGTCTCCACACACACTGGTCAGTCACCACACACCCTGGTCAGTCACCACACACCCTCGTCAGTCACCACACACACTGATCAGTCACCACATATCCAGGTCAGTCATCACACACACTGGTCAGTCACCATACACACTGGTCAGTCACCACACACACTGGTCAGTCACCATACACACTGGTCAGTCACCATACACCCTGGTCAGTCACCACACACACCCTGGTCAGTCACCACACATGCTGGTCATTCACCACACACCCCGGTCAGTCACCACACACAATGGTCTGCCACCACACACCCTGGTCTGTCACCATACACACTGGTCAGTCACCACACACCCTGGTCAGTCACCACATATCCTGATCAGTCACCACACACTCTGGTCATTCACCACACACACTGGTTAGTCACCACACACCCTGTTCAATATCCACACACCCTGGTCAGTCACCACACACCCTGGTCAGTCACCGCACAACCTGGACATTCACCTCACACACCCTTGTCAGTCACCACACACCCTGTTCAATCACCACACACCCTGGACATTCACCTCACACACCCTTGTCAGTCACCACACACCCTGGTCAGTCACCACATACCCTGGTCAGTCCCCACACACCCTGTTCAGTCACCACACACCCTGGTCAGTCACCACACACACGCACTCTGGTCAGTCTCCACACACCCTGGTCAGTCACGACACACCCTGGTCAGTCACCACACACACTGATCAGTCACCACACACACGCACTCTGGTCAGACTCCACACACTCTGGTCAGTCTCCACACACCCTGGTCAGTCACCACACACCCTCGTCAGTCACCACACACACTGATCAGTCACCACACATCCTGGTCAGTCACCACACACACTGGTCAGTCACCACACACCCTGGTCAGTCATCACACACACTGGTCAGTCACTATACACACTGGTCAGTCACCACACACACTGGTCAGTCTCTATACACACTGGTCAGTCACTATTCACACTGGTCAGTCACCACACACACTGGTCAGTCACAACACACCCTGGTCAGTCACCACACACCCTGGTCAGTCACCGCATACAATGGTCAGTCACCACACACCCTGGTCAGTCACCACACACCCTGGTCATTCACCACACACACTGGTTAGTCACCACACACCCTGTTCAATCACCACACACCCTGGTCAGTCACCACACACACTGGTTAGTCACCACACACCCTGTTCAATCACCACACACCCTGGTCAGTCACCACACACACTGGTTAGTCACCACACACACATTGGTCAGTCACCACACACACTAGTCAGTCACCACACACCCCGGTCAGTCACCACACACACTGGTAAGTCACCACACACACTGGTCAGTCACCACTCACACTGGTCAGTCACCACACACCCCGGTCGGTCACCACACACACTGGTAAGTCACCACACACACTGGTCAGTCACCACACACACTGGTCAGTCACCACACACCCCGGTCAGTCACCACACACACTGGTAAGTCACCACACACACACTGATCAGTCATTACACACACTGGTCAGTCACCACACACACTGGTCAGTCACCACACACACTGGTCAGTTACCATACACACTGGTCAGTCACCATACACCCTGGTCAGTCACCACACCCACACAGGTCAGTCACCACACACCCTGGTCAGTCACCACACACCCCGGTCAGTCACCACACTCACTGGTCAGTCACCACACACAATGGTCAGCCACCACACACCCTGGTCTGTCACCATATACACTGGTCAGTCACCACACACCCTGGTCAGTCACCACATATCCTGATCAGTCACCACACACTCTGGTCATTCACCACACACCCTGATCAGGAACCACTCACCCTGTTCAGTCATCACACACCCTGGTCAGTCACCACACTCCCTTGTCCGTCACCACAAACCCTGGACAGTCACCACACACCCTGTTCAGTCATCACACACCCTTGTCAGTCACTACACAACCTGGTTAATCACCACACACCCTGTACAGTCAATACACTTCCTGGTCAGTCACCACACACCCTGGTCAGTCACCAGACACCCTGGGCAGTCACCACATACAATGGTCAGTCACCACACATCCTGGTCAGTCACCACACTCTCTGGTCAGTCACCAGACACCCTGGGCCGTCACCACATACAATGGTCAGTCACCACACATCCTGGTCAGTCACCACACACACTGGTCAGTCACCACACACCCTGGTCAGTCTCCACACACACTGGTCAGTCACCACACACCCTGGTCAGTCACCACACACCCTCGTCAGTCACCACACACACTGATCAGTCACCACATATCCAGGTCAGTCATCACACACACTGGTCAGTCACCATACACACTGGTCAGTCACCACACACACTGGTCAGTCACCATACACACTGGTCAGTCACCATACACCCTGGTCAGTCACCACACACACCCTGGTCAGTCACCACACATGCTGGTCATTCACCACACACCCCGGTCAGTCACCACACACAATGGTCTGCCACCACACACCCTGGTCTGTCACCATACACACTGGTCAGTCACCACACACCCTGGTCAGTCACCACATATCCTGATCAGTCACCACACACTCTGGTCATTCACCACACACACTGGTTAGTCACCACACACCCTGTTCAATATCCACACACCCTGGTCAGTCACAACACACCCTGGTCAGTCACCGCACAACCTGGACATTCACCTCACACACCCTTGTCAGTCACCACACACCCTGTTCAATCACCACACACCCTGGACATTCACCTCACACACCCTTGTCAGTCACCACACACCCTGGTCAGTCACCACATACCCTGGTCAGTCCCCACACACCCTGTTCAGTCACCACACACCCTGGTCAGTCACCACACACACGCACTCTGGTCAGTCTCCACACACCCTGGTCAGTCACCACACACCCTGGTCAGTCACCACACACACTGATCAGTCACCACACACACGCACTCTGGTCAGACTCCACACACTCTGGTCAGTCTCCACACACCCTGGTCAGTCACCACACACCCTCGTCAGTCACCACACACACTGATCAGTCACCACACATCCTGGTCAGTCACCACACACACTGGTCAGTCACCACACACCCTGGTCAGTCATCACACACACTGGTCAGTCACTATACACACTGGTCAGTCACCACACACACTGGTCAGTCTCTATACACACTGGTCAGTCACTATACACACTGGTCAGTCACCACACACACTGGTCAGTCACAACACACCCTGGTCAGTCACCACACACCCTGGTCAGTCACCGCATACAATGGTCAGTCACCACACACCCTGGTCAGTCACCACACACCCTGGTCATTCACCACACACACTGGTTAGTCACCACACACCCTGTTCAATCACCACACACCCTGGTCAGTCACCACACACACTGGTTAGTCACCACACACCCTGTTCAATCACCACACACCCTGGTCAGTCACCACACACACTGGTTAGTCACCACACACACATTGGTCAGTCACCACACACACTAGTCAGTCACCACACACCCCGGTCAGTCACCACACACACTGGTAAGTCACCACACACACTGGTCAGTCACCACTCACACTGGTCAGTCACCACACACCCCGGTCGGTCACCACACACACTGGTAAGTCACCACACACACTGGTCAGTCACCACACACACTGGTCAGTCACCACACACCCCGGTCAGTCACCACACATACTGGTAAGTCACCACACACACACTGATCAGTCATTACACACACTGGTCAGTCACCACACACACTGGTCAGTCACCACACACACTGGTCAGTTACCATACACACTGGTCAGTCACCATACACCCTGGTCAGTCACCACACCCACACAGGTCAGTCACCACACACCCTGGTCAGTCACCACACACCCCGGTCAGTCACCACACTCACTGGTCAGTCACCACACACAATGGTCAGCCACCACACACCCTGGTCTGTCACCATACACACTGGTCAGTCACCACACACCCTGGTCAGTCACCACATATCCTGATCAGTCACCACACACTCTGGTCATTCACCACACACACTGGTTAGTCACCACACACCCTGTTCAATCACCACACACCCTGGACATTCACTTCACACACCCTTGTCAGTCACCACACACACTGGTCAGTCACCGCACACCCTGGACATTCACCTCACACACCCTTGTCAGTCACCACACACCCTGGTCAATCAACACACACCCTGGACATTCACCTCACACACCCTTGTCAGTCACCACACACCCTGTTCAATCACCACACACCCTGGACATTCACCTCACACACCCTTGTCAGTCACCGCACACCCTGGTCAGTCTCCACACACCCTGGTCAGTCACCACACACCCTGGTCAGTCCCCACACACCCTGTTCAGTCACCACACACCCTGGTCAGTCACCAAACACCCTCGTCAGTCACCACACACACTGATCAGTCACCACACACACGCACTCTGGTCAGTCTCCACACACCCTGGTCAGTCACCACACACCCTGGTCAGTCACCACACACCCTCGTCAGTCACCACACACACTGGTCAATCACCACACACCCTGGTCAGTCATCACACACCCTGGTCAGTCACTATTCACACTGGTCAGTCACTATACACACTGGTCAGTCACCACACACACTGGTCAGTCACCACACACTCTGGTCAGTCATCACACACACTGGTCAGTCACTATACACACTGGTCAGTCACCACACACACTGGTCAGTCTCTATACACACTGGTCAGTCACTATACACACTGGTCAGTCACCACACACACTGGTCAGTCACAACACACCCTGGTCAGTCACCACACACCCTGGTCAGTCACCGCATACAATGGTCAGTCACCACACACCCTGGTCAGTCACCACACACCCTGGTCAGTCACCACACACCCTGGGCAGTCACCGCATACAATGGTCAGTCACCACACACCCTGGTCAGTCACCACACACCCTGGTCAGTCACCACACACCCTGGTCAGTCACCACACACCCTGTTCAATCACCACACACCCTGGTCAGTCACCGCACACACTCGTTAGTCACCACACACCCTGTTCAATCACCACACACCCTGGTCAGTCACCACACACACTGGTTAGTCACCACACACACATTGGTCAGTCACCACACACACTAGTCAGTCACTACACACCCCGGTCAGTCACCACACACACTGGTAAGTCACCACACACACTGGTCAGTCACCACATACACTGGTCAGTCACCACACACCCCGGTCGGTCACCACACACACTGGTAAGTCACCACACACACTGGTCACTCACCACACACACTGGTCAGTCACCACACACCCCGGTCAGCCACCACACACACTGGTTAGTCACCACACACACACTGATCAGTCATTACACACACTGGTCAGTCACCACACACACTGGTTAGTCACCACACACACACTGATCAGTCACCACACACCCTGGTCAGTCACCACACACACTGGTCAGTCACCACACACACTGGTTAGTCACCACACACACACTGATCAGTCACCACACACCCTGGTCAGTCACCACACACACTGCTCAGTCACCACACACACTGGTCAGTCACCATACACACTGGTCAGTCACCATACACCCTGGTCAGTCACCACACCCACACAGGTCAGTCACCACACACCCTGGTCAGTCACCACACACCCCGGTCAGTCACCACACACACTGGTCAGTCACCACACACACTGGTCAGTCACCACACATACTGGTCAGTCACCACACACAATGGTCAGCCACCACACACCCTGGTCAGTCACCACATATCCTGATCAGTCACCACACACTCTGGTCATTCACCACACACACTGGTTAGTCACCACACACCCTGGTCAGTCACCGCACACCCTGGACATTCACCTCACACACCCTTGTCAGACACCACACACCCTGGTCAATCAACACACACCCTGGACATTCACCTCACACACCCTTGTCAGTCACCACACACCCTGTTCAATCACCACACACCCTGGACATTCACCTCACACACCCTTGTCAGTCACCACACACACTGGTCAATCACCACACACCCTGGTCAGTCATCACACACCCTGGTCAGTCTCCACACACCCTGGTCAGTCACCACACACCCTGGTCAGTCACCACACACCCTGGTCAGTCACCACACACCCTCCTCAGTCACCACACACACTGGTCAATCACCACACACCCTGGTCAGTCATCACACACCCTGGTCAGTCACTATACACACTGGTCAGTCACTATACACACTGGTCAGTCACTGTACACACTGGCCAGTCACTATACACACTGGTCAGTCACTATCACACTGGTCAGTCACTATACACACTGGTCATTCACCACACACACTGGTCAGTCACTATACACACTGGTCAGTCACTATACACACTGGTCAGTCACTATACACACTGGTCAGTCACTATACACACTGGTCAGTCACCACACACACTGGTCAGTCACCACACACACTGGTCAGTCACTATACACACTGGTCATTCACCACACACACTGGTCAGTCACTATACACACTGGTCAGTCACTATACACACTGGTCATTCACCACACACACTGGTCAGTCACTATACACACTGGTCAGTCACCACACACACTGGTCAGTCACAACACACCCTGGTCAGTCACCACACACCCTGGTCAGTCACCGCATACAATGGTCAGTCACCACACACCCTGGTCAGTCACCACACACCCTGGTCAGTCACCACACACCCTGGTCAGTCACCATATACCTTGGTCAGTCACTACACATCCTGCTCAGTTACCACACACTCTGGTCATTCACCACACACACTGGTTAGTCACCACACACCCTGTTCAATCACCACACACCCTGGTCAGTCACCGCACACACTCGTTAGTCACCACACACACATTTTTCAGTCACCACACACACTAGTCAGTCACCACACACCGCGGTCAGTCACCACACACACTGGTCAGTCACCACACACACTGGTCAGTCACCACACACCCCGGTCAGTCACCACACACACACTGGTCAGTCACCACACACACTAGTCAGTCACCACACACCCCGGTCAGTCACCACACACACAGGTCAGTCACCACACACCCTGGTCAGTCACCACACTCCCCGGTCAGTCACCACACACACAGGTCAGTCACCACACACCCTGGTCAGTCACTACACACACTGGTCAGTCAGCACACACACTGGTCAGTCACCCCACACACAGGTCAGTCACCACACACACTAGTCAGTCACCACACACACAGGTCAGTCACCACACACCCCGGTCAGTCACCACACACACAGGTCAGTCACCACACACCCCGGTCAGTCACCACACACACAGGTCAGTCACCACACACACTGGTCAGTCACCACACACACAGGTCAGTCACCACCCACACAGGTCAGTCACCACACACCCCGGTCAGTCACCACACACACAGGTCAGTCACCACACACACTGGTCAGTCACCACACACACAGGTCAGTCACCACACACACAGGTCAGTCACCACACACCCTGGTCAGTCACCACACACCCTGGTCAGTCACCACACACCCTGGTCAGTCACCACACACACTGGTCAGTCACCACACACACTGGTCAGTCACCACACACACAGGTCAGTCACCACACACACTGGTCAGTCACCACACACACTAGTCAGTCACCACACACACAGGTCAGTCACCACACACCCCGGTCAGTCACCACACACACAGGTCAGTCACCACACACCCCGGTCAGTCACCACACACACAGGTCAGTCACCACACACACTGGTCAGTCACCACACACACAGGTCAGTCACCACCCACACAGGTCAGTCACCACACACCCCGGTCAGTCACCACACACACAGGTCAGTCACCACACACACTGGTCAGTCACCACACACACAGGTCAGTCACCACACACACAGGTCAGTCACCACACACCCTGGTCAGTCACCACACACCCTGGTCAGTCACCACACACACTGGTCAGTCACCACACACACTGGTCAGTCACCACACACACAGGTCAGTCACCACACACACTGGTCAGTCACCACACACACAGGTCAGTCACCACCCACACAGGTCAGTCACCACACACCCCGGTCAGTCACCACACACACAGGTCAGTCACCACACACACTGGTCAGTCACCACACACACAGGTCAGTCACCACACACACAGGTCAGTCACCACACACCCTGGTCAGTCACCACACACCCTGGTCAGTCACCACACACACTGGTCAGTCACCACACACACTGGTCAGTCACCACACACACAGGTCAGTCACCACACACTGTTGGGTATCTTGGGCTTTAACTCAGATATTGAAATTATTTGATTATTATGATTAACATAAATCGAAGGACCACCTACTTTTGAGAAAAGAGGGAAAGCAAAGGTGAATATTAGATTGACACTATAGAACCAGTGCCTATGTACTATAATTAACCTAAGAATCCCTTGAAAATAATGAATAGACTGTATTATTAATTAATTAAAGTCAAAGCCTCAAATATCAACATTGGGGGGGGGGGGTGTATTTCTAGAAGTTCATATATATCTAGGAACCAGTGTGGTTCGTCACCAGTTCATTGTTGAGTTAGTAACATAGTAAATCTAAACTAATATAGATTCAAAGATATGATACCTCAAATAATGAATATATTAAAAGATTATGCAATATTGAGCAACAGTAAGAGCAAAACACCATTTAACATTAAGCCATAAATTCTGGCATTAAATTATTCACTGTATAATTGTTATATGTGAATTTATATAGAAATTACTAATAATCTTAGCTAAATTTATACGAAAGCGGGTGTCTTAGCTGTAATTCCGTTTCGTGACTCGTGACCACATTCTCCCAATAAGGAACAAACCCGTGGAAATTATCCTGAGTGATGAGAGACAACTTGTTAACTCCTCGTCTACACGCTGCAATCAGGGGAAATTAAGTAGCATTGTATTAGGCTATAAATTATTTCAATATTCATTGAAATTGAAATAAATGAAGAAAATCAACTAGCGTTGTATGGTTGTTGGTCTTGCTTCATAACAACAGACTACCCACAAATATACAATCTGGAGTGATGCATGAGACTAGAAAGGTATACTTAACACGAGGTATCAAATACTAAAGTCTGCCGAAACCGCGTGTGCCAGTCCCAGGCGTCCACTGCTGTGTACACGTAATTACAGGCCGTGACTTCAATTGTTGACGCGTTATTAACTGGTAGGGCACTGTAGAACACGTGGGGAGGTAATTGTGACTATTGGTGGAGTTGTAACGTAATTAATGTTGGAAACTCTTCAGTCACACCACCACCACGCGTCTTCCCTTCCTGATCGCTAGTCGAACACGTGAGGACTAATGGCGTCTAGCCGCTCGTGTCTCCCTCAAACCCTCTCCTCTCATTCACAATAGAATTTAGTAATCACGGAGAAATCTTTTCCTTGTAATTATTGAAGTAATGCTCTAAAAGAATAGGGTTGCAATTGTAGGGAACTATATTGTTTATATTCTTGCTAGATAGTGTTGATTAAGCACCGTTTCCTTATTAACGAGAAATGGGAAGTATTTTCATGGCGTTCGTATGTAACAGATAAAACTGTTATTTAGTGATAATATTAGTTAATAACTCTCGGTTATTGGATCATTAGGAGTTATATTATCAGTAACTAATTATTATACAGTATACCGATAAAAGTAGAGAACCATATTCAATTCTCTAACATATTGGTAATAAATGTGTCTAGATAGACATTATCTGATGCAATCTTGCCTCTCTTTTATGACGTGAGAATTTCTACAATTTATGCGCAGATAAAGAAATATTAATTTATGTTAGTATTACAGTTAGTAAGGTTAATTGATATTGTGGTTAATATACAACAAAAGTGTATTGTGATACAATAGAGATGTATCAGTGTTAGAAATTTCCAACATAACTCGGGGGGGGGGGGGGGGGGGGGAATTCTCGGGTCGCAGTTCTGAGTACTGACGTACCCATTCTGAAGTTATATTATGGATTAGTAAATTAGTACGTTAGTAACGAATGTCCCGAATCTGTCAGAGACAGATAATACTCTAAGTCTTCTTAGGGAATTCATGTTAAGTGTTAAAACATTAAATGATTAAGTTATCTTTAATCAAGAACTCTCTTAAGTTTACAATAAACTCAACAACTAGGGTCGCAGTGACAGGTAATGGTTGTATTACGTAGCTGCCGAATCGTAGGTAAACTCAGAAAAAGTTCCTAAGAACTGATAACATTATTGTATAAGTTGTATTCTACATTATTATACAGTAAAGTATTATTGGGTCATTCAAGATCAAGGAGACTATGGCACTACAGTAAGGTCACTGTCTAGGGTCGCTGTGACTTGTAACTATTGAGTTACTAGACAATAACATCACGCAGCATCATGATCACCCCAAAATCAAATGAGGAAATTTGATTTAATATGCACTGCCGTGCAGTAGTCATTCTGACTAATGCTATAACTAAGTTGCTAACTAGCTAAAATAATGTAATATTAGAGAACTGAAAAGGTTTGTTCATTAAAATCAAGGAAGATTCTGAGTCGTCAGTGAGATTAGTAGCCTAGTCATTCTGACTTAAGAGCTAATTGAATTGCAGCTCATAGGCTTGACACTGTAAACTCATTAATACATCATCAACTTTAGATGAGAATTGAGTTTATTAACATGGAGGAACATTAAAAGACGAAATGAATTATAATCTCAATAAAACAGACATAATTGCTGCCTACAGAGTCGACAAAAAGAATCCCTCTGGACAAAATCAGAGAAAAATGCCCCTCAAGCTAGCTACCAAGTCCATAAAATCTGATCTTGTCCAGTCAGCAGTATCGTCACGTAAGGAGATTTTCATCAATGAATGCTTGACCACAAAGAGGCTGGGCCTCCTCTTCCGTCTGCGACAAATCCGGAAAAATAACCCGGGTGTGACCGTGCTTCGAGAGAAACGGTATGAATAATAATAATAATAATAATAATAATTTATTTAGGAAAAGTACATATATAGATGCAGAGTTACAGTACAAACATTCTGTTTGATTTAAAGATAGAGGTAGTACATACAATACCTAAAGCCACTAGTACGCATAGCGTTTCGGGCAAGGTGTGGTGGGGGAAAAAAACACTTAGACTAAAACTTAATAGTAACTGAGCTTAAAGTATAAATTGGGTCGAAAGAAAAAAAATAAAAGAAATAAAAAAAATGAAAAATTCAAGAAAAAAAAGTGGGAACATGGTAGAAAATAGCCAATATACAAGTTGGTTAACAAACAGCATTGTTTAAAAAAAATAGTAAAACATGGGTTGACATTTAGAAGTAAGGTAAGTTACATGGATTTAATTGGTTAGTACTTAGTTTTCATCGTAAACTTGTTGAGAGAGGTACAACCTTTGACATGATTGGGAAGGTCATTCCACATTCTGGGTCCCTTGATTTGTAGAGCATTCCTAGTTTGATTAAGTTGGAATATCAAATAGGTATTTGTTTCTGGTGTGGTGCCCATGAATTCTGTTACAATCTTCTAGGGAGCATTTAAAGTAAGGATTGACATTACAATTCAGAGTTTTAAATATATAGAGTACACAAGAGAGGATGTTCAATGACTTAATATCTAACATATTCAGAGGTTTGAGTAAGGGTACCGAGTGCTGTCTGGGGCCAGAGTTAGATTTTGTTCTAATAGCAGCTTTGTGTTGGGTAATTAGAGGACGTAAATGATTTTGGGTAGTAGAACACCAAGCACAAATACCATAGTTGAGATAAGGATAGATGAGAGAGTAATAGAGCGTCACCAGGGTCCCTGAAAATTCAGCTTGTTATCGATGAGGACACCAAGGAATTTACCATCAACTTTACTACTGATTTGTATATTGTTTATTCTTAGATTAATTTCATTTGAGGATTTATTATCAAACAAAATATAGAAAGTTTTGTCAATGTTAAGGGTGAGTTTGTTAGCAGTTAGCCAAAGATGGACTTTATTTAGTTCAGTATTCACAGTGACATTTAGAGCAAGAGGGTCAGGACTGGATATAATGAAAGTTGTGTCATCAGCAAATAAGATTGGTTTGAGGTGTTGAGAGGCATTTGGAAGGTCATTAATGTAGATGAGAAAGAGGATAGGGCCAAGTATGCTGCCCTGAGGAACACCAATGTTGATGGGTAGTGTCGGAGAAATGGAATTATTCATAGAAACATACTGGAGCCTGTCAGTAAGGTATTGCATGGAGTGACCTCTGACTCCATTATGATGTAATTTAAGAAGAAGGTTTTGGTGGTTGACAGTGTCAAAAGCCTTACGTAGGCCCACAAATAACCCAATGGGGAACTCATTTTTAACAAGAGCTGCATGTACCAAGTTAATCATACTAATAAGTGCATCGATAGTGCTTTTTGGGGGGTCTGAAGCCATATTGACAAGAGCTTAGTATATTGTGTTTGGCTAAATAAGAGTAAAGCTGCTTGTAAATTAGTTTTTCAAATATTTTTGACAAGTTTGGCAGAATTGATATTGGTCTAAAATAGTTGACATCAGTGAGATCCACAACATCTATGGACTGGTGGTGACACTGTCAACCACTAAAACCTTCTTAAATTACATCATTATGGAGTCGGAGGTCACTCCCTCAAATATCTTCAGTCTTACCTTACTGACAGGCTCCAGTATGTTTCTGTGAATAATTCCATTTCTCAGACACTACCCATCAACATTAGTGTTCCTCAGGGCAGCATACTTGGCCCTATCCTCTTTCTCATCTTCATTAATGACCTTCCAAATGCCTCTCAACACCTTAAACCAATTATATTTGCTATTTGACATAACCGATGATGACACAACCTTCCTTTTCTCCAGTCCTGATCCTCTTGCTCTAAATGACACATATAATACTGAACTAAATAAAGTTCATCTTTAGCTAACTACCAACAAACTCACCTTTAACATTGACAAAACTTTCTATATTTTGTTTGGCAATAAAGCCTCAAATCAAATTAATCTAAGAATAAACAATACCCAAATTAGTAACAAAGTAGATGGCAAATTCCTGTGTGTTCTCATCGATTACAAGCTGAATTTTTAGGGACACATTCTAAATATATCCAAAAAAGTTTCTAAAACTGTTGGCATTCTTTCTAAGATCAGATATTATGTACCACGCCCTGCCCTGGTGACATTCTATTACTCTCTCATCTATCCTTATCTCAATTATGGTATTTGTGCTTGAGGTTCTACTACACAAAATCATTTTCATCCTCTAATTATTCAACACAAAGCTGCTATTAGAACACTATCTAACTCTGGTCCCAGACATAACTCGGTACCCCTACTCAAATCATTGAATATGTTAGATATTAAGTCACTGCACATCCTCTCATGTGTACTCTATATATTTAAAACTCTGTACTGCAAGGCCAATCCTGACCTTAGAAGCTTCCTAGAAGGTTGTGACAGAACTCATGAGCACCACACCAGAAACAAATACCTATTTGATATTCCAAGAGTGCGACTTAACCAAACTAGAAATGCTCTACAAATCAAGGGACCCAGAATGTGGAATGACCTTCCCAATCATGTCAAAGGCTGTACCTCTCTCAACCAGTTTGAGAGTAAAACTAAGTGCTACCTAATTACCTCCATGTAACCTACCTTAATCCCCTAAATGTCAACCAATGTCTTACTATTTTTTAAACAATGCTGTTTGTTCTCCAACTTGTACAATTGATGATTTCTGCCATGTTCCTCCCTTTTTTAATTTATATTCCTTTTTTCAACGCAATTTATACCTAATCCAAATTACTATTAAGTTTTGGTCTAAGTGTTTTTCCCCCACACCTTGCCCAAAACGCTATGCGTATTAGCGGCTTTAGGTATTGTATGTACTAGCTCTATCTATAAATTCAACATTATGTTTGTAAATCATCTATGTATGTACTTTTCCTGAATAAATATTTGAATTTGAATTTTGAATTTCTTAAACTCTTAAGCGATATATATTTCTGATGAGGTAATTCCTTGATTAATATTAATTTCTCCTACCAATAATAAATAAATATAAATGTAATAAATTAATTTATAAATGTTTATTCAGATAAAAGTACATACATACAAGATCAGTTACAAACAGTATGTTAGATTTCTAGGATAGAGCTAGTACATACTGTGCCTAAAGCCACTAATACGCACAGCGTTCAAGCAAAATGTGCGAAAAACACTTGGACTAAAACTTAAAACTAATTGAGTTAGTTTAGCTCATTTATTGTACACCCCATACCCATCTTGCGGGCGGTAGTGGAAAGGGTTACCGGCACATAATGGGCTCAGGGACTGAACCCCACAATTTATTCAGCTAAGCAAGTTACAATCTTGATGAGCTAGTTACAAAATTCAATTCACATCGTCACATCAACAATGGGTTCGAGACCGATCACAATTACAGTTTCTAATATAAGCAACTTGCATATGTGGAGAGCTAGTGTCACAATTGATATGCTAATCCTATACCCCCCCCCCCTTCCCATTCAATGGGCAGCGGTGGATAGGTTATAATCACTCAGATACTACCCACAGTTAGCAAACTGGGGATATTTGGCCAAGACTTTTGGCAGCAGATCATTTTAAATAAAATATTTACACATCTCTTGAAATTTGTTTTGAGTTGTATCTTAATTAACGTATCTTTTCGCACTCCATCACATAGTGACGGAGGGTGTGTGAATAATTTTTTGACACAGTTTACATTTGGTCAGGTCTACATCAGCAGATAATGAAAATTCTCAGAAATACTTGTAATCGAGTCTAAGCCGAGCAGTAGTAACATCTAGATGTCAGCTGATTTTATTGGATGATCCATAGATGTGTGGCTCCTCTTGCATGATAGTATGATGTTTGATGAAATTACTGGTGTCGATTTCACTTTGCCTCAGATCTTCAAGATTTTGTTGAAGTTCTCGATGTACTGCTGCTCTCAGACTGCTTATTAACAATCCAAGGTTATAATTAATTTCTCCTTTAAAGGCAGATTCTTTGGGGCACTCATCAGCTCTGTCATGCATTTAGAGGCCAACATGAGATGGAGACCACATGAAATGGACTCTGTTACCATCAATAATAATTTTGTTATATTTGTGTCTAGCTTCAGACACGAGCATGTTACAGTTATGTCTTAAAAAGTTGAGAGCAATTAAAGATGATAAAGAGTCACTTACCATTAATGTATCAAGTTTGGAGACGTACACATTTCAGTGCAAGAAGTAAGGCAAATAGTTCGGTCTGAAGGGTAGAGGCCCAGTTGTTTATACGGACTCCCCACTAAAAATATAAGTCGTCGCCCATTGTCAGGACAACTGCACTTCCAGCTGCACCCGTGGGGCGCTGTAGGGAACCATCAGTGTATATGATTTGAGAGAGAGAATGCTCTATGGATGTGAGAGTATGGTCTCTCAAGATATCTCCTACAGCTGACTTGAATGGTTCATTGCAGTGCACCGTGCACCTAGTCGTGCACAGGGCCCTCTCACTTTTAACCCTGGATGAAAACTGTCATGTTGGATATCCCCAGGATGCCCACATAACCAGGAATACTTTTATAACATGGAGGCCACCGTATGCCCAAGGGGAAATTAGATAAAGAGGAATTAAGCATGCTTGCCATAGAGTCAGGGAGTACGCAGCTGAAGGTGCCATGCATGAGAGAGGGGGACGCCAGTGAGGTGAAAGGGATAAGATCTGACCTCTGGGTTCAGCCTCAACCGGCGCGATGAAGAATAACAACAGTGACATAGTTATGATGTGTTCGTGACGTCACCTCTGCTACCCATCCTGTAAGAATCAATATCATTGGTTCCGGTTCCTTTGCTGCACGCCATTGGTCACTTGTAGACCTTGTATTTGTGCCCCAAGGAGAGCCCTCCAAGCCCTTGCAAGTGAGGAACTTCATACGCAGTTGACGTGCCCTTTTGTCTATCGGCCAATAGACAGAACACCGTCTGTTCCTCACCGTCAAGTTAAACTCTGCATTCTTCTCGATATACCAACGCTTGCCTGGAATCGCGAACGTGAATATATTGTTTAGAAGCCTTCTAGAGTGACAAATCACTAGAGCCACACAAGCTGGTATCAGGTAACCCCTGGTGACAAATTGAGATCGTCTATGAGAGACCTAGAGTGAACTAAGAAAGTGCCGCCGCCTAAGTAATCTGTGTGTGTGACTTTACCACAGTGTACCTGCTTGGTACTATATGACCAGCCACCGCCAGCCACCACTCGCTCCGCCCTTATGGTACTACGTGACGTCACCGCCCGTCACCACCTTACTCACTGCCAGTGCCGTCAAGGGTGTGTGTGTGTCTATTAGGCATACAGCACGCCCTCCTGCGAGTACCCTGCTGTGTCAAGTACGGTGTGTTGGGAAAGCCTGTCGTCAGTGGTCTCACGTCATAATGAGCGAAACCAGCTGTCAGGCCACCTACGAGTTCTAGTATAAATATGCCTGAGTGAATGGGAGAGGTAGACATACCTGTAAGTACAAGATCTTGTTTCCTTATTATTATGTCTGTCTGTGTGTTGATCTGAGTGGTCAACCACAGTTCTCACCTTCTCATACCTGACACATGTATAGGTGGAGACACCTGACAGTGTATGTTTATCTGTGTGGTATCACGACATTACACTCGTCTGTGAATATGAGTTTCACATACACCACACATTTAGTTATTGTGTGACATGATTATTGTGCATGATTATTGCCTGTCCCATTGTTGATTGTGTATCATCATTACCCAAGTATCCTGTTGGAACTCTTATAACCCTTTGCACACCGGCAGTTAGGTTTGCCGTGTTAATAATTGGCTGTATATTGTGTTAAGTTAGGTGTTTCTCCATGTGTGGATCAGAATCCATTAGTCAGACATCAAGTGTCTCACTAATATAACCATAGTCTTTCTGACGCCAATCTAAAGTAAATCAAGCACCCTTTGTATTAGTGGTTAAGTTAGTAAATAAACTACTGTTAAGCATTACACGGTGTTTCCGTTGAATCACTTCTGAATAGTGCTATTACTTAAGCCTTCACCACCAGGTGTCTTCAAAATCGCGTTGCCTATTATTCACTTATCTATAAATGTGATGAGGACCCTTGGAGTCTCTTAAAGTGTTTCAATCATTGAGGAGATTCCAACGACCAACGTGGAGCAGGACCAGGTGAGGCTAGTCTGAGAAGAGACCATCAAGGACTCTTTCTCGACCATGCTCTCAGGCCCTGTATGCTTGCTCTTGTATTTTCTCTGCTGGATTCTGACAGCTCCATGAAGCATCTGCCACATGTACATTGGTGACATACGCATTGCAGTCGGGAAAGCAAAGTAAAAAAAAATGACTCATTGGACAGAGCATCAATATGGTTTAATCACTGTAATGCTCACCTGGTTTCGTCTAAAACTTCATAGTACAATTGTTAACCCTTAAACTATGCAACACATCATATGACGTGTTGAGTAACTTACCCAAATGTGCACATCACATCATATGACGTATTGGAGTACTACGCAAGATTTTAACGGCCTGCGGATACATGGGGTTCACCTCACCTTCATTAGGGCTCTTGTAAACAGACGCCATTGTTCTTAAAAATCGTGGGCAACATTCCCGGGTGTGAGGGCCTCAGTACTGAGTGAGCCACCAAGGCACGCAGCATAAGCTTACAGCACTTCTGTTCAGCTTGTGACCACAGCATTGCCTAAAAAATGTCAAAATATATGTGCATGCTATTATTTATTTATTTATTTATTTATATACAAGAAGGTACATTGGGTTTGTGAGAATACATAGCATAGTATTTACAATCTTGTAAAGCCACTAGTACCTGGTTGATACCTGGTTGATGGGGTTCTGGGAGTTCTTCTACTCCCCAAGCCCGGCCCGAGGCCAGGCTTGACTTGTGAGAGTTTGGTCCAGCAGGCTGTTGCTTGGAGCGGCCCGCAGGCCCACATACCCACCACAGCCTGGTTGGTCCGCCATTCCTTGAAGGAAACAATCTAGTTTCCTCTTGAAGATGTCCACGGTTGTTCCTGTAATATTTCTGATGCTCGCTGGTAGGACGTTGAACAACCGTGGACCTCTGATGTTCATACAGTGTTCTCTGATTGTGCCCATGGCACCTCTGCTCTTCACTGGTTCTATTCTGCATTTTCTTCCATGTCGTTCACTCCAGTTCGTTGTTATTTTACTGTGAAGATTTGGGACCTGTTCCTCCAGTATTTTCCATTTGTATATTATTTGGTATCTCTCTCGTCTCCTTTCTAGTGAGTACATTTGGAGAGCTTTGAGACGATCCCAATAATTTAGGTGCTTTATCTCGTCTATGCGTGCCGTATATGTTTTTTGTATTCCCTCAATTTCAGCAATCTCTCCTGCTCTGAAGGGGGAAGTGAATACTGAGCAGTACTCAAGACGGGACAACACAAGTGATTTGAAGAGTACAACCATTGTGATGGGATCTCTGTACTTGAAGGTTCTCGTAATCCATCCTATCATTTTTCTGGCTGACGCAATACTTGCTTGGTTATGCTCCCTAAACGTTAGGTCGTCGGACATCATTATTCCTAAATCCTTGACATGCTGTTTTCCTAATATGGGCAGATTCGATTGTGTTTTGTACCCTGTATTATGTTTAAGATCCTCATTTTTGCCGTATCTGAGTACCTGGAATTTATCACCGTTAATCAGCATGTTATTTTCTGCTGCCCAATCGAAAACTTTGTTAATATCTGCTTGTAGTTTATCAATGTCTTCAGCAGAGGTAATTTTCATGCTGATTTTTGTATCATCTGCAAAGGTTGACATGAAGCTGTGACTTGTGTTTTTGTCTATATCTGATATGAGAATAAGAAACAGCAGTGGTGCAAGGACTGTACCTTGAGGTACAGAACTTTTAACTGCGCTCGGACTCGATTTTCCTTGATTGACTGTTACTCTTTGTGTTCTGTTCGACAGGAAATTGAGTATCCAGCGTCCTACTTTACCAATTATAACCATTGACCTCATTTTGTGTGCAATCACTCCATGGTCACATTTGTCGAATGACTTTGCAAAATCTGTGTATACGACATCTGCATTATGTTTTTCCTCTAATGCCTCCAGATTTTGTCGTTGTGGTCAAGTAACTGTGAGAGGCATGATCTTCCTGCTCTAAATCCATGTTGGCCTGGATTGTGGAGGTCATTGGTTTCCAGGAATCTAGTGACCTGACTCCTGATCACTCTCTCAAATACTTTTATGTGGGACATTAGTGCAACTGGTCTATAATTCTTTGCCAATGCTTTGCTACCACCCTTGTGTAGAGGGGCAATGTCTGCTGCTTTAAGCGCATCTGGTATCTCCCCCGTGTCCAAGCTCTTCCTCCACACTATACTGAGTGCCTGTGCTACCGGCACTTTGCATTTCTTTATAAATATTGAATTCCATGAGTCTGGACCCGGGTCTGAGTGCATGGGGATATTGTCAATTTCTCTTTCAAGGTCTGCCACGCTCTTGTTGATATCAGTTATATTAACAGGTGTTTGAGTATCATTCATAAAGAAATTGTCCGAATCTTCCACTTTCATGCTGAGTATCGGAGTGCTAAACATGTCTTCATACTGCTTTTTTAGGATTTCACTAATTTCTTTGTCATCCTCAGTGTATGAACCTTCACTAATACGAATAGGTCCAATACTGGCAGTGGTTTTCGCTTTTGATTTAGCATATGTGAAGAAATATTTTGGGTTTTTCTTTATTTCTTGAATTGCTTTCTGTTCCAGTTGCCTTTCTTCAGTCTGATATGAATGCTTCAGTCTCTGTTCGATTTCTCCAATTTCCCTGTTTAAATTATTTCTTCTCTGGATGGAGAGTCGTGTCTGCTTAAGCATTTCCGTTAATTTCTTCCTCCTTTTGTAATGTCGTCTGCGTTCTCTTTCTACATTGGACCTCTTTCTGGCTTTCCTCAAAGGAACATGTTTCAGACAGACTTCATATGCTTCAGAAGTCAGTTTTTCTATTCCTTGTGTAGGATTTTTATTTCTTAGAACATTTTCCCATTGAATGTTTGTAAGTTCCCTGTTTATTTTCTCCCAGTCTATCCTCTTACTATTAAAATTAAATTTATTGAATAGCCATTCTCGCTTGTTGTTTCTCTTGGGCCTACTACCGTTATTAATGTCAGTTTGCACTTCAATGAGCTTGTGGTCCGAGTACGGAGTGTCTGAGACAGTAATGTCTCTGATTAGCTCCTCATTGTTCGTGAATATCAGGTCCAGCGTGTTTTCGTTCCTAGTTGGTTCGGTAATCTGCTGACTGAGCGAGAATTTGCCACAGAATCTCAGTAGTTCTCTGACCTGTGGTTGGTTATTTCCAGGTTGACTTCCTGCTATGATGTTATTGTTTACTATTCTCCATTTTAAACTGGGTAGATTGAAGTCTCCAAAGAAGATGATATCTCGTACTGAGTTTGCTAGGTTATCATGGATACTCTCTATTTTGTGGATCTGTTTAGTGAATTCCTCAACTGTTGCATCTGACGGTTTATATATTAAAATAATAAGTAGATTCATATTTTCTACTTGATTCCAAGTACCTCTACCACCTCATTGGACGAGTTCAGGAGCTCTGTGTATGCCAGCTCCTCTTTAATATACAGACCTACTCCTCCACTTGACCTAATTACTCTGTCACATCTATATAGATTATAATTCGGAATCCAGATTTCACTATCCATGTGGTCTTTTGTGTGGGTTTCTGTAAATGCACCAAATATTGAGTTCGATTCTATTATGAGGCCATTTATGAACTTAACTTTATTTCTTGATTTTGGTTTCAAGCCTTGTATGTTTGCAAATATGAATGATTTCCCTTACTGCGTGTCACTTCTGGTGGGCTTTGGTAGTTCTCCCCCCACTCTACCCCGGTCCAGGGTGTGTTGTTTTGGAAGTGATTCGTCCAGTTATGGTAGTAGGACGGGTGTTGTGTGGTGTAGCACCTGTGTGCTTGTTGATAGTTTGTATTCCAGTCTTGTGGGTATCTCCCTTCCCCTCTGTAATCCTGTAGTGGTTCCATCTGACTGTTCCTCTCTCTTATATTTATTACTCTGTTTCTGCCTTCCTCTAAAAAAATTCCAGTAGTGTCATATTGATCTTCCCGTCTGTAACGCTGAGTTCATAAAGGAGGTAATCCGGCAGACATAAACAACTATAGACCAATATCGAACCTACCCATACTATCAAAAATATTTGAAAAAATTATCTACAAACAGCTCTACTCCTATCTCGTAAAATTTGACATTCTTAGCCCCTGTCAGTTTGGCTTCCGCTCCCAAAAGATTACCAACGATGCAATTATTAGTCTCCTTCATATAATTTACTCAGCCCTTGACAAAAATGAGTTTCCGATTGGACTCTTCATTGACCTGAGAAAGGCCTTTGATACTGTTAATCACGATTACCTCTTATGCAAACTCCATCATTATGGAATCCGAGGCCATGCACTGGACTATATCCAATCCTATCTTAGTAATAGACACCAATGTGTAGCCATCAATAATATAACCTCTCCCACTCTACCAATAACCGTTGGAGTGCCACAGGGCAGCATCTTGGGCCTCTTCTATTTCTTATATACATCAATGTTCTGCCTAATGTCTCTAACATTCTGAAACCTATTTTGATTGCTGATGATACTACCCTCATCTACTCCAACCCCAACCCACATACACTAAATAATGTTGTTAATAATGAACTAAAAAAAGTTCACTTATGGATGTCAACCAACAAACTAACACTTAACATAGAAAAGACCTACTACATCTTATTTGGAAGCAAATCTACAAATGCAATTCAGCTTCAGATAGACAAGGTAAACATTAGCAATAAAAATGATGGAAAGTTTCTTGGCCTATTACTAGACAAGAGACTCAACTTCAGTACCCACATACAACACATAACTAAGAAAGTCTCTAAAACAGTTGGTATACTCTCCAAAATCAGATATTATGTACCTAACTCTGCTCTCATCTCTCTATATTATGCACTAATCTATCCCTATCTCAACTATGGTATCTGTGCATGGGGTTCAACCACTGCAAACCACTTCAAGTCCATCATCACCCAGCAAAAATCTGCTATCAGAATAATATCAAATTCTGCTTTCAGGCAACACTCAGCCCCCCCCTGTTTAACTCCCTAAATATGCTAAACATAATCTCACTCCATAAATTCTCTTGTGTCAACTACATTTACAAAACCCTGTTCTTAAATGCAAATCCTGCTCTGAAACTCTTCCTGGACAGATGTAATAAGACCCATTATCACCACACCAGAAATAAATATCTCTTTGATATCCCCAGAGTTAAACTTAATCTGTGTAAACACTCTATGCAAATAAAGGGACCCAGTTTATGGAACTCACTCCCTATTGAATTGAAAAGCTGTCAAACTTTTACATCATTCAAAATCAATACTAAAAAGTACCTAATTTCATCTTCATAGTTTTTCACCTTTTGCCTTAAAATTGCACTGTATCTATTGCTACCCAATCTCCCAACCTTTATGTTCCCAATTTGAACATCTTTACCATTGTGATCATTGCTGTTTTCTTATATGTGCTGCCAATCTGCTGCATGGTGTTTATTAATCTTGTTCATCTGTATCTATTGCTACCCAGTCTCCCAATCTTTATGCACCCAATCTGAGAATCTTTACCATTGTGATCATTGCTGTCTTATATGTGCTGTCAATCTGCTGTATGATGTCTATTAATCTTGTTTAAATTACCAATCAAGCTGTCAATGTAATCAATCAGAGCTTTAATATACTTACTAAGCTCTCTCATCTCATTTTTCTCTTGCAATGTATTTGTTATCATTTATCAATTCTGATAGAAATTACCTACTTAAAATTATCTGTTAGATTAAGGACCTGTCCGAAACGCTGCGCGTACTAGTGGCTTTACAAGATTGTAAACACTGTACTATTCAATGTATTCTCACAAACCCAATGTACCTTCTTGTATATATATAAATAAATAAATAAATAAAATAAATGTTGTTGCCTCTTTTTATTTTTTAGTTTCAGATTAGGGAGTGATTCTTATTATTTTACATTGCTTAGTTTTGAATAATAAACACTGTTAAGATTTTCTCATTCGTATTTTTTAGTATCTCCATCAATGATATGTATTTATTGTCCTGGCCGTTGTCTCTACGAGTCTGCAGGGTTATTGGAATGAATCAGTCTGAATACTACAAGCAAGTTTGCTATCTTAACTCCCAAATATATCCCTTTGTTTTGAGTAATTCCTACACTTTAACGTAAATTCAACCCCCTTTTCCAAGTAATTTGGGGATTAAGCCTTAAGGGTTAAATGATTGATTAATTGGTCCAGACCCCAATTCATTGACAGCTTTGTTTAATGGTCTGGTTGTGTTGGCGTAGAGATCCTTGAGTTTGCTAGAAAGCCTAGTATCAACGTCACGTGTTCTGTAGAATCTTAAACGATCAAACTGCTAAAATTGCAGTCTCCGTGGTGTAGTGGTAAGACACTCGCCTGGCGTTCCGCGAGCGCTATGTCATGGGTTCGTATCCTGGCCGGGGAGGATTTACTGGGCGCAATTCCTTAACTGTAGCCTCTGTTTAACGCAACAGTAAAATGTGTACTTGGATGAAAAAACGATTCTTCGCGGCAGGGGATCGTATTCCAGGGACCATAGGATTAAGGACTTGCCCGAAACGCTACGCGTACTAGTGGCTGTACAAGAATGTAACAACTCTTGTATATATCTCAAAAAAAAAAAAAAAAAAAAAAAAAATCACGTGGCGTGGGACTCAGCTGAGAGTTAGGTCTGGTGGTCTTGGAATTAAGTTTAAGTAAGTTAATTACGGGTGGGGTAAAGGACGGAAAGAGAGTCAATACTACGTCCCGTGTTACATGGTCAACAAATAATAATTCATTGTGTCAGGGGACAGGAAGCGAGAGTGTAAACTATTTTTTTTACTTTTTTACTTTTTATATATTCTTATCTTTTATTAAATTACATAAATACTGTACAGTGTAAGAAGAAAAACACATTTAAAACTTTGTCTTATTTTTGCAAAAAAGAAATATTTCTTTACTTATGAGCAATTTTGAGTTTTTCTAGTGACAGCTTATCTAGCTCATGTTTGTTCTATGGTGCATGGGTATCTTCTAATTTCTACACTGACAACGTCTTTAGCATGTGCTTGGTTTATGAGGAGCATCTAGCTTTCATAAAAGCACAAAATAATACAAATGCAAATATACAAATACAAGTATTTATTCAGGTAAAATACATACATACAAGGTAAGATACAAAAGATGATGGATTTATAGATAGAGCAAGTACATTCATGCCTAAAGCCACTATTACGCAAAGCGTTTCGGGCAGGAAAAACACTAAGACTAAAACTTAATACTAATTGAGGTTAAAGTATAAATTGTGTTGAGAAAAAATAAGAAAAAAATGGAAAAAGGGGGGGGGGGGAAATATGGCAGAAAAAAAGCAAAAATACAATTTGGTCAACAAACAGCATTGTTTAAAATAGAAGACATGGGTTGACATTTTGGGGGTGAGGTAGGTTACATTGAGTTAATTAGCTAGTACTTAGTTTTTATCTTAAACTGGTTGGGAGAGGTACAGTCTTTAACATAATTGGGAAGGTCATTCCACATTCGAGGTCCCTTGATTTGTAAAGCATTTCTAGTTTGACTAAGTCGTACTCCTGGAATATCAAATAGGTATTTGTTTCTGGTGTGGTGCTCATGGGATCTTTTACAACCTTCTAGGAAGCTTTTAAGGTCAGGATTGACATTACAGTTCAGCGTTTTATATATATAAAATACACATGAGAGGATGTGTAGGGACTTAATATCTAACATATTCAGAGATTTGAGTAAGGGTACCGAGTGATGTCTGGGGCCCAGAGTTAGATATTGTCCTAATAGCAGCTTTGTGTTGAGTAATTAGAAGACGTAAATGATTTTGGGTAGTAGAACCCCAAGCACAAATACCATAGTAGAGATAAGGATAGATGAGAGAATAATAGAGCGTCACCAGGGCAGGGCGAGGCACATAATATCTGATCTTAGAAAGAATGCCAACAGTTTTTGAAACTTTTTTTGATATATTTAGAATGTATCCCTGGAAATTCAGCTTGGGGTCAATGAGAACGCCAAGGAATTTGCCATCTATTTTGTTACAAATTTGGGTATTGTTAATCCTGAGATTTATTTGATTTGAGAATTAATTGCCAAACAAAATATAGAAAGTTTTGTCAATATTGAGGGTGAGTTTGTTGGCAGTTAGCCAGTGATGGACATTATTTAGCTCAGTATTCACTGTGACATTTAGAGCAAGGGGGTCAGGACTGGAGTAAATGAAGGTCGTGTCGTCAGCAAATAGAATTGGTTTGAGATGTTGGGAGGCATTTGGAAGGTCATTATTGTAGAAGAGAAAGAGGAGAGGGCCAAGTATGCTGCCATGGGGAACATCAATGTTGATTGGTAGCGTGGGAGAAATTGAATTATTCACAGAAACATACTGGAGCCTGTCAATAAGGTAAGACTTAATGTACTGCAGGGAGTGACCTCTGACTTCATAATGTTGTAATTTAAGAAGAAGGTTTTGGTGGTTAACAGTGTCAAAAGCCTTACACAGGTCTACAAATAACCCAACAGGGAACTCATTTTTACCAAGAGCTGTATGTATCAAGTTAATCATAATAATAAGTGCATCGTTAGTGCTTTTTTGGGGTCTGAAGCCATATTGACAAGAGCTAAGTATATTGAGTTTGGCTAGATAAAGAGTAAAGCTGCTTATAGATTAGTTTTTCAAATATTTTTGACAAGTTTGGCAGAATTGATATAGGTCTGAAGTTGTTAACGTCAGTGGGATCACCACATTTGTGGATAGGGGTTACTCTCGCTTTTTTTTTAGAATACCTGGAAAGGTTTGGAGTTCGAGTGACTTGTTGAAGAGCAATGCAATGGCAGGAGCTAAAAATCTGGAGGCTTTTTTGTAAATAAGAGTTGGTATCTCCTCAAGGGCACTAGACTTGGTTTTAGGGGAAAGGATTATGTCAGTAACATCAGTGGAATTAGTAGGCATTAGGTACAGAGACTGTAGATAGTTACCTGTAAGATAGTCCTGAATATTAGTACTGGAAGATAAAAAGTCATTTGCAAGGGATGACCCAATGGAAGAGAAGTACTCCTTTAGATCTTACCTGTCATGGTGAAGTGTATTTCTCAAAAACAAAACAAAAACATAAATAGGACATCCAACTGATTTGGTGATACTGTAGCACAATATTTTGGTGATGGAGCTAAATTTCCAACCTGTATATTATATTAGTGATAAGTTAATGTACTAATATGCATCTCATTAAAGTTCAACATTCTCTCAATCATCTCCCACACTCAAAGTGCTTAGCTTATCACCTGAATGTATCATCTTGTGCATCTTCATATATCCAAGTCGCTTGAATCTCTTCCCACATTGTAGACACTCATGAGCTCTGTCACCAAAATGCACTAACATGTGAAGTATTATAGTTCCACGATGTCTAAATTTTTTCCCACACTCAGCACATTCAAAAGGCTTTTGATTCGTATGCATCATCATGTGTGTCTTTATATTTCCAAGATAAGAGAATCTCTTCCCACACTCTGGACACTTATGAGGTTTATCACCTGAATGCACTAACATGTGAGTCTTCATATTTGCAAGACGAGTGAATACTTTCCCACACTCTTGACACTTATGAGGTTTGTCACCTGAATGCACAATCATGTGACGCTTCATATATTCAAGTTGACTGAATCTCTTCCCACACTCTGGACACTCGTGAGGTCTATCACTTGAATGCACGACCATGTGATGCTTCATATGTCCAAGTTGTCTGAATCTTTTCCCACACTCTGGACACTCATAAGGTTTGTCACCTGAATGCACTAACATGTGACGTATTATAGCTCCACGGTGTCTAAATTTTTTCCCACACTCAGCACATTTAAAAGGTTTTTGATTCATATGCATCATCATGTGTGTCTTCATATTTCCAAGATAAGTAAATCTCTTCCCACACTCTGGACACTTATGAGGTTTGTCACCTGAATGCACTAGCATGTGAGTCTTCATAGTTCCAAGATGAGTGAATACTTTCCCACACTCTTGACACTTATGAGGTTTGTCACCTGAATGCACGATCATGTGACGCTTCATATATTCAAGTTGACTGAATCTCTTCCCACACTCTGGACATTCGTGAGGTTTGTCACTTGAATGCACAAACATGTGATGCTTCATATGTACAAGTTGTCTGAATCTTTTCCCACATTCTGGACATTTATGAGGTTTGTCACCTGAATGCACTAACATGTGAGTCTTCATAGTTCCAAGATGAGTGAATACCTTCCCACACTCTTGACACTTATGAGGTTTGTCACCTGAATGCACGATCATGTGACGCTTCATATATTCAAGTTGACTGAATCTCTTCCCACACTCTGGACACTCGTGAAGTTTGTCACTTGAATGCACGAGCATGTGACGCTTCATATGTCCAAGTTGTCTGAACCTTTTCCCACACTCTGGACACTTATAACGTTTGTCACCTGAATGCACTAACATGTGACGTATTATTGCTCCACGGTGTCTAAATTTTTTCCCACACTCAGCACATTCAAAAGGTTTTTGATTCGTATGCATCATCATGTGTGTCTTTATATGTCCAAGTTGTCTGAATCTTTTCCCACAATCAGGACACTCATGAGGTTTCTCACCTGAATGCACTAGCATATGATTCCTCATATTACCAAGCAGAGTGAACACCTTCGCACATTCTGGACACTGGTGCGTCTTCATCTTCTTTATGATAGGTGCAGTTCTTCTTGATGGAACGTGCTGTTTTCATGAAGGGTCTATCCTCCAGATGACTGCAACAGTACAGATGTTGGGAGACGCGTTTATGTTGAGGATGACAAGGTTTCAACAGTGTTTGTTGTTTTGTACTGTAGATAGAGGTGCGGCTGATAAACAGAGGCGTGTGTTAGAGGGAGATTTGCCGCACTGTAGGGCGGGGTGACCAATCCCGCTTGGGGACTGGTCAAAACGTATACTGCAATTTCGGATATCGGGCTAGAAACAACTTCGTTCACTGAGAAGCTTGTACATACAAACCATTCCGTTCGCATATGCGCTGGTTTGTGTTCGCTGTTGTTCTCGTCTGAATAAATACATGGCACTTTTTTTTTTTTTTTTTTTGAGATATATACAAGAGTTGTTACATTCTTGTACAGCCACTAGTACGCGTAGCGTTTCGGGCAAGTCCTTAATCCTATGGTCCCTGGAATACGATCCCCTGCCGCGAAGAATCGTTTTTTCATCCAAGTACACATTTTACTGTTGCGTTAAACAGAGGCTACAGTTAAGGAATTGCGCCCAGTAAATCCTTCCCGGCCAGGATACGAACCCATGACATATTTATTATTAACATCTTTATTGACAAAATTAATTACAATTTTGCCTAATCTGAGGATTTTGATAGTCTTATTAAATTGAGGTTAATGCTAGTATTCACTGTCACGCAGGACAGAGGGTCATACATAAGACAATAGGCCTAAACTGTAGGCTGAAGCACATATATATCACGGTTACAATCAATACCAATGACATAGCGCTCGCGGAACGCCAGGCGAGTGTCTTACCACTACACCACGGAGACTGCTCATATAATTAGTTCTGCACTTGTTCATATAATTAGCGCTTCCATTATTAGAATTATTTATCCATTATTTTTTTTTTTTTTTTTTTTTTTTTTTTGAGATATATACAAGAGTTGTTACATTCTTGTACAGCCACTAGTACGCGTAGCGTTTCGGGCAAGTCCTTAATCCTATGGTCCCTGGAATACGATCCCCTGCCGCGAAGAATCGTTTTTTCATCCAAGTACACATTTTACTGTTGCGTTAAACAGAGGCTACAGTTAAGGAATTGCGCCCAGTAAATCCTCCCCGGCCAGGATACGAACCCATGACATAGCGCTCGCGGAACGCCAGGCGAGTGTCTTACCACTACACCACGGAGACTGCAGGAATATTAGAATAACAAGGTGCAAACCATATCCCCTTACAGGTGAAATCTATTTATTTATATACAAGAAGGTACATTGGGTTGCGAGAGTACATAACATATATTAAGAGGTACATTGTAGCAAGATTTGAGATTAAAGGATTTAAGACTAACACGTTTAGAAACAAGGCGCCCCCGAAGGTGGCTATTATTTGTTATGCACCCCATACTCAACCAGTAAGTAGTGGAGCAAAACATAGATTACATGGTCATAAAGTCTTAATCAGACCAATTCAATTCTATTTCTTTCTTTATTATGCACCTCATACCCATCCCGTGGGCGGTGGTGTAAAGGATTACAGAGGCACATAATCGGTTCAGGAACTGAACCCCTCTAGTTCGTTTAGCTAAGCAAATAACAATTTGTGACGCTAGTTACAAAATTATTAATATTATATATACATGTACACACTCTCATACATACATGTACATATATATATATATATATACGTATACATATATACATACACATACATATCTAATCACCTACACAAATACACACATCAATAATCTTTGTGTCACAAGTGATCAACAAGAGGCTCACAACAGTCACTATACAAGGCACTTTACATCTATGGTGAGTCACACAGTTACTAGTCTTGCTGCACACCCACCCAACTGGGCGGCAGCTTTACAGTCATGTGCATGCATTACCTACAGTAAGCAAATTTTGGATACTTCGCTAAGATTTCGAGCAGCACATCATTATGAATGAAGTACTTACACATTTCTTGGACACTATTGATGGTGTTATCTCTAAATTCCGCGATTTTTTCACATTCCATTATATAATGACGCAAAGTAAGCGAATAGTTCTGCTGACAGAGTTTACATTTAGTCAAATCTACATCAGCAGATGTTACAAACTCCCAGAGGTACTTGTAGCCGAGCCTAAGCCTAGCAGTGGTAACATCTAGAAGTCTGCTAACATTATTGGATGACCCATAGACGTGCGGTTCTTCCTGCATAATAGAATGATGATAGATGGAGTATCTGGTGTGAATTTCACTTTGCTTCAAGTCTCCGAAATTTAGTTGATGTTCCTGGGATATTGCTGCCCTCAGGCTGCTCAAAGGCAGTCCAAGTTTGTAATCAATTCCCTCTTTACGAGCAAAAGTCTTGTGCAACTCATCAGTTCTCAGTGGCTATTTTTACATTATCATTTACAACTAACTTAAGTTAAATAGCAACCAGTAAACAGACTGCTGTTTTCTAATTCTAGTTCAGGCACTTCCTGGGATAAAACGCGAACATTCCTTGAGGAACTGTGAGGTGCTTATCTGTTTTTCCTCGTAACGGTCCCAAAGCTTCCACAAATGTTCCTGTTTCTCTTTATTGCCCTTGCGGCCTACCTTGAGGTTACCTTGAGGTGCTTCCGGGGCTTAGCGTCCCCGCGGCCCGGTCGTCGACCAGGCCTCCTGGTTGCCGGACTGATCAACCAGGCTGTTGGACGCGGCTGCTCGCAGCCTGACGTATGAGTCACAGCCTGGTTGATCAGGTATCTTTTGGAGGTGCTTATCCAGTTCTCTCTTGAACCCTGTGAGGGGTCGGCCAGTTATGCCCCTTATATGTAGTGGAAGCGTGTTGAACAGTCTCGGACCTCTGATGTTGATAGAGTTCTCTCTCAGAGTACCTGTTGCACCTCTGTTTTTCAACGGGGGTATTCTGCACATCCTGCCATGTCTTCTGGTCTCATGTGATGTTATTTCTGTGTGCAGGTTTGGGACCAGCCCCTCTAATATTTTCCACGTGTAAATTATTATGTACCTCTCCCGCCTGCGCTCAAGGGAGTACAGTTTTAGGCTCTTTAGTCGGTCCCAATAGTTTAGATGTTTTACTGAGTGGATTCTAGCAGTAAAGGATCTCTGCACGCTCTCCAGGTCAGCAATTTCTCCAGCTTTGAAAGGTGCTGTCATTGTGCAGCAGTACTCTACTCTAGAGAGCACAAGCGTTTTGAAAAGTATCATCATCGGTATAGCATCTCTAGTGTGAAAAGTTCTTGTTATCCAACCTATCATTTTTCTTGCAGTTGTGACGGCTACTTTATTGTGTTCTTTAAAGGTAAGGTCTTCGGACATGAGTACACCCAGATCCTTTACATTGCCTTTTCGTTCTATGTTATGATTTGCCTGAGTTTTGTACGTGGTTTCCGTTTTTATATTTTCATTTTTTCCATAGCGCATGAGCTGGAACTTATCTTCGTTAAACACCATATTATTTTCTGTAGCCCATAGAAAGACCTGATCTACATCTGACTGGAGGTTCGCCGTGTCCTCTATGTTGCCTACTCTCATGAAGACTGCTCTGACGGCACTGCTCTTTACTACCACCAAGAACTAACATGCTTAAAAGAAATTAGAACCAGAGACTGCTATGGGGAGTATATCTTCGCCAGCTTCAGAGTCAAGGGTGCCGAGTCTGTCCTGACTGTGGGTGCAGTTTATAGAATTCCTAACACTGATGTGTCCGAATTCAACTCAAACCTTAGAAATCTAATACTTGATAACAGACTGAACAAAAACCACCTAATTATCGCAGGGGACTTTAATATTGACCTCTGCGAGCCTGAACACCCCACTGCTGTTAGCTTCCTCAACTGTATGAATTCCTGCTTCCTCATACCCTTAATCACTAGACCTACTAGAATCACTGATAGCACTGCCACGACGCTCGATCACATCTGGACAAACATAACCTCTCCGCTTACTTCAGGTATAATCACCGATAGCCCTACAGACCATTACCCCACATTTCTCTTAACTAACATTAGCAAACCACCTCTTGAGTCAAGAGTGATACGTTTTAGACTACACAATGAAACTGCTATAGGCAATTTTATAACTGCTGCTGATAATGTCAACTGGGAGTCCGAGTTAGGTAACATAGTGGACATCAACCTTGCAGTACAATCTTTTCTTCAAAAAACTCTTAGCCTTTATAATACCCACTGTCCTATGCTTACAAAACAAGTCACAACCAAAAGGCTTAACAATCCCTGGCTTACAAAGGGAATACTTAAATCTATTAATAAAAAACATGACCTTGAGAAGAAGTATAGGTTAGGAATTGTCTCCAAAGAATTCTCAAAGAATTACTCATTATTGCTGTCTAAGATAATTAGACGAGCCAAAACTAAATACTATGAAGATAAATTTACCCAAATAAAGAGCAACATTAAACAAACTTGGAGAACAATTTCTCAAATATTGGGATCAAAGAAGTCTTTAAATAACAAACCGACTCTCCTGTCTAATAACGATGGTCAGCTTTCAGCCTCTGATTCTGCTACTGAGTTCAATAGGTTCTTCTCTTCCATTGGTTCATCCCTTGCAAATGATATTCCATCTTCCAGTACAGACATTAATGACTATCTTTCAGGTAACTATCCACAGTCTCTGTACCTAAAGCCTATTAATTCCACTGACGTCAATGAGATAATCCTTTCCCTTAAAACCAAGTCTGGTGCCCTTGAGGAGATACCAACTTTAATTTACAAAAAAGCCTCCAGATCTTTAGCCCCTGCTATTGCTTTGCTCTTCAACAAGTCACTTGAACTCCAAACCTTCCCAGATATTCTAAAAAAAGCGAGAGTAACGCCTGTCCACAAATGTGGTAATCTCACAGATGTTAACAACTACAGACCTATATCTATCCTGCCAAACTTGTCAAAAATTTTTGAAAAACTAATCTATAAGCAGCTTTACTCATATGTAGCCAAACTCAATATACTTAGCCCTTGCCAATATGGCTTCAGACCCAAAAAAAGCACTAACGATGCACTTATTAGTATGCTTAACTCGATTCATACAGCTCTTGATAAAAATGAGTTCTCTGTTGGGTTGTTTGTGGACCTGCGTAAAGCTTTTGACACTGTCAACCACCAAAACCTTCTTCTTAAATTACATCATTATGGAGTCAGAGGACACTCCCTACAATGCCTCAAATCCTACCTTACTGACAGGCTCCAATATGTTTCTGTGAATAATACAATTTCTCCCACCCTACCCATCAACATTGGTGTTCCCCAGGGCAGCATACTTGGCCCTCTCCTCTTTCTCATCTACATTAATGACCTTCCAAATGCCTCCCAACACCTCAAACCAATTCTATTTGCTGACGACACAACCTTCATTTACTCCAGTCCTGATCCCCTTGCTCTAAATGCCACAGTAAATACTGAGCTAAATAAAGTCCATCTGTGGCTAACTGCCAACAAACTCACCCTTAACATTGACAAAACCTTTTATATTCTGTTTGGCAATAAATCCTCTAATCAAATAAATCTCAAAATAAACAATACCCAAATTTGTAACAAATTAGATGGCAAATTCCTTGGCATTCTCATTGACCACAAGCTTAATTTCCAGGGACACATTCTAAACATATCAAAAAAAGTTTCAAAAACTGTGGGCATTCTTTCTAAGATCAGATATTATGTACCACGCCCTGCCCTGGTGACTCTCTATTACTCCCTTATCTATCCATATCTCAACTATGGTATTTGTGCTTGGGGCTCTACTACCCAAAATCACTTACGTCCTCTAATTACTCAACACAAAGCTGCTATTAGGACAGCATCCAATTCTGGCCCCAGACACCACTCGGTACCCCTACTTAAATCTCTGAATATGTTAGACATTAAGTCACTGCACATTCTCTCATGTGTATTATACATATATAAAACGCTAAACTATAATGCCAATCCTGATCTCAAAAGCTTCATAGAAGGTTGTATCAGAACCCATGAGCATCACACCAGAAATAAATACAGTTTTGATATTCCTAGAGTACGACTTAATCAAACTAGAAATGCTCTACAAATCAAGGGGCCCAGAATGTGGAATGACCTTCCCAACCATGTTAAAGACTGTACCTCTCTCAACCAGTTTAAGTTAAAAGCGAAGCTATACCTAATAAATTCCCTGTAACCTACCTTACCCTTCTATTGTCAACCAATGTCTGTTTTTTTCTTTAAAGAGCGCTGTTTGTCGACATAATTGTATTTGTGCTGCTTTTTCATCTATGTTTTCATTTCTTGTTTTCATTCTACTCATTATGCTCAATTAGTATTAAGCTTGTCATTTAAGTTTATCATGCCCGAAACGCTTTGCGTAATAGTGGCTTTAGGCATTGTATGTACTAGCTATACCTATAAGTTAAACAATCCTTGTAAATATTTATTGTATGTATGTACCTTACCTAAATAAAATTGTATTGTATTGTATTGTTGTATTGTAAGATTCTAGTGTCATCTGCAAAGGATGATACAGTGCTATAGGTTGTGTTCTTGTCTATGTCCGAAATGAGGATGAGAAAAAGTACTGGAGCAAGCACAGTACCCTGGGGGACTGAGCTCTTCACGGTTGATGGGCTGGATTTTATTTTGTTGACTATTACACATTGGGTTCTGTTGGTCAGGAAATTGTAGATCCATCTGCCTATTTTTCCGGTAATTCCTTTTGAACGCATTTTATGTGCAATAACACCATGGTCACATTTATCAAAAGCTTTTGCGAAATCTGTGTAAATTACATCCGCATTTTGTTTGTCTTCCATAGCATCTAATGCCATATCATAGTGGTCCAGCAACTTCGACAGGCAAGAGCGCCCTGTTCTGAAACCATGTTGTCCGGGGTTATGGAGATGCTGTGATTCCATGTATTTTGTGATTTTTACTTCTTAGCACTCTCTCAAAAATTTTTATGATGTGCGATGTTAGTGCTATATCGGTCTGTAATTTTTTGCCTCTGCCTTATTTTCTCCTTTATGAAGTGGTGCTATCTCTGCTGTTTTTAGTATATCAGGAATAACGCCAGTATCTAGGCTTTGTCTCCACAGAATGTGGAGGGCCTGCGATAGTGGTTTTTTACAGTTCTTTATGAATATGGAGTTCCAAGAATCCGGGCCTGGTGCAGAGTGCATAGGCATACTGTTTATGGCTTCTTCAAAATCCAGTGGGGATAGGGTGACGTCTGATATATGATTTGATGTTGGTATCGTATCCATGAAAAATTCATTTGGGTTATCAATCTTTAGTGTGTTTCGCTGAAAACAGAGTCGTACTGCGTCCTCAGTAGCTCGCTCATTTCTTTGTTGTCATCGGTGAAAGTTCCATCTCCCTTTCGCAGGGGCCCGATACTAGATGTGGTTTTTGATCTTGATTTTGCATAGGAGAAAAAATATTTCGGATTTCTTTCTATTTCACTGATGGCCTTTTGCTCTCTTTGCCTCTCCTCTGTTTTGTATGATTCTTGTAGCTTCCGTTCAATTGTTTCTATTTCTCTACCTAACCTTCTTCGCCGTTCTTGAGATAGGGTGCGACTCTCAAGTTGTTCCGCGATTCGTTTTCTTCGCCTATATAGGGAACGACGTTCCCGTTCCAATCTGCATCTCTTCCTCTTTTTTCTTAGGGGTATGCGGTTTGAACATATATCTAGTGCTACTGAGCTTATTTTTTCCAGGCACTGGTTCAGGTTTGCATTTTCTAGCTGTTCTTCCCAGTTTATTTCTGTGAAGTCCTGGTTTATTTGCTCCCAGTTTATCCGTTTATTATTGAAGTTGAATTAGCTGAAATCTCCTCCACCGGGAATCTGGACTGGTTTTGAAGGTCTACTCCCCATGGTTGTCATAACTTCAATTAAGTTGTGATCTGAGTAACAGGTATTTGTAATCATTATGTTCCTGATCAATTCATCATTATTAGTGAAAATGAGGTCCAGCGTGTTCTCCTTCCTAGTTGGTTCTACTATTTGCTGGTTTAAGGCAAACCTTTCGCACATCCGTAGCAGGTCATTTGCATGTGCCTGTTCATTTAGGCTACTTCCTGGTATTCTTTCTGATATTACCGTATTAGCCAGGTGCTTCCATTTCAGGTGCCGTAGGTTGAAGTCCCCAAGCAGGATGATGTTCGGAGCTGGATTTGTGAGGTTTTCCAAGCAGTGTTCTATTTTCATTAGTTGGTCTTTAAACTGCTGAGGGTTTGCCTCCGGTGACTTATATACAAGGACAATAACTACATTTAAAATCTCTATTTTGATTATCAGCACTTCCACCATATCATTTGAGGTGTTTAGCAGCTCAGTACAGATGAGTGTGTCTTTGATGTAGAGGCTGACCCCACCCTGAAGCCGGTGTTTCCTATCACATCTGAAAAGATTGTACTCTGAGATCCATATTTCACCATCATGGTAGTCCTTTGTGTGGGTTTCTGTTAGGGCTGCAAACACTGCATTTGCCTCATGAAGGAGACCATCTATAAATTGAACTTTGTTGGATTTGAACTTTGTTGGAACTTTGCGGCGACTGGACTTTAGCTTTTGATCAGAAACCAGTTGGTATTGCAAGGTTACCAGGGATGCCTCACGGTACAGTAAGGGGATTAAAATATATAAAGCCAAGTTGTCCCTCACTGCCCTTTGATTCAGACGCTGGTGCCATCCTTCTACGTCATTGTTGGTCCTCACCAGTCGTCTAAATGCACACCAGTTCCCCAATTCCCACACACTGTTGCACAGCCACGTATTTTTTTATGTAATGAGTTAATTGTGTCGTTAAGGGTCGACTGCTAGCCGACTTTTCTAATTCAGCAAACGCCTTACAATTATGTAGTACGTACGTACCACATAAGTACGTGTGTGTTATACACGTACACACACACACACACACACACACACCTTGTCAAGCACAGGACAAAGCTTGAAAAAGATTAATGGTATGCCAATAGGCTAGTCCCAGGACTAAGAGGCATGAGTTACGAGGACAGGCTGCGAGAAATGCACCTCATGACACTGGAAGACAGAAGAGTAAGGGGAGACATGATCACTACCTACAAAATTCTCAGAGCAATTGATAGGATACATAAAGATAAACTGTTTAACACGGGTGGTAGGCGAACAAGGGGACACAGGTGGAAACTTAGTACCCAAATGAGCCACTGGGATGTTAGAAAGAACTTTTTCAGTGTCAGAGTAGTTAATAGATGGAATGCGATAGAGCCCAGTAGGCTCAGGAATCTGTACACCAGTTGATTGCCAGTTGAGAGGTGGGACCAAAGAGCCAGAGCTCAACCCCCGCAACCACAACTAGGTGAGTATACACACAAACACACACACACACGTACACAAGTTCTTTCCCAAGAGGCAGACAAGAGGAGCTCCAGCATATTTCAATAATCCTAAGTATTGTAGTACAGGATGATGATAGTGAGTGGTGTCCCAGAGAACATAAAGGTATAGTGCTTTTGAAAAATAGGTGAGATAACAGGAATGTGCCAAGGGAAGTGAAATAGTGGATGAGAAAAAGTTACCCCTAGTGTTACAGTGCAGAGAACAACATTCAAGATGGCCGCCTGCAAGAGGAAATACAAAACAGAGCTTGATATTTTGCTGGATTCAGTGAAGAAAGCATTGAGATAACCAGTCTATACAACAAGGTGGTAAAATTAGATACTATTGTGACCTCTCATGTAGAAATAATTAGTAAATTGAAAGAAAGTAATGACCATTTAAATAGTAAGGTTGTATGTCTTGAGGGTGTAGTGAAAGACTTGCGCAAGGATAAGATTCAATTGGAAACTAATTGCAAAGCCATGGAAGAAGAAAATAGACTCTTAAAAATAGCTTTGGAGGAAGTTAAAGTAAATTTAAACATAAATACCTACAATAGGTTAGGTAAGGAATTTCAACAGGAGAAACAGCTTTTGTCAGCACAGATGGAGGAAGTTACACAGGGAATAGAAAAGTGCAAGAAAGATATGCAACTCACTTATGCACAAGTGGCCAAGGAGAAGGAAAAAATAGAAGAAGCAGTAAAGGAAGTCAAACACTGCAGCAACCAAGATAAAACAAATATTAGGCTAGAAGTGAGGAAAAGAATTGGCATCTAACCCGAAGTTGGTGCAAAACACAGTTGATCGGAGTAAGTCCCTGATCATTTTTGGCTGCAAGGAAAAGGAGATAACATCTAGGTCAGACAGAGCTGTGGAAGAAGAAAAAGTAGTAGATAAAATTGTTGGCCTCGTGGAAGGTCTTACAACCATAGAGAATGTCTGCGACTACAGGAGAATTGGCAGATATGTAAAAGGGAAAGATCGACCTTTGAGGATCACCCTAAATGGTACCAAACAAATGGAAGAAGTATTAAGGAATGCTAGAAAATTACAAAGTGATGAGGATGGGAAAGTGTGGTCGTTAAGACGAGATCTTTCAAAAGAAGGTAGAGAGAAGCTGAAACTGAACCTTGCCGAGGCAAAACGTTTAAATGAGAGCAGGAATGAAGAAGAAATAAATTCTTTTTTCTACAAAGTGATAGGGGTAGGCAGGCCAGTAAAGTGGTACATAAAGGCAAACCAACAAAATCATTAGAGAAAGGGGGAGTGAAAAATAAGAAGAGGGGGAACAAGTTCCTCAAGATTGCATACACCAACATAGATGGAGTAAGATCAAAGATACTGGAGTTAAGTGATATAATACAGCTGCAGACACCAGACATTGTTGCACTCACGGAGACAAAACTTGAAGATGCTATTTTAAATGAGGTCATATTCCCAAGGGGCTACTCAATTTGGAGACGGGACAGAAAAATTAGGAAAGGCGGTGGCGTTGCTGTGCTGGTGAAAGAACACCTAAAGGTGAAGGAAATAATGACTGCCAATCCACAAGAAGTTGACATAATAGCACTAGAGATCTGCCATGAGGATGATAAACTAATGATCATAAATGCATATAGTCCACCGTTAAGCAGCACATGGTCAAAGGAAGAGCTAGATAGTAAACGAGAAGGTCTTATAACAATAATGAGAGAGATCATAGCGAGAGCGGATAACGAGATAGTTCACGACTGTTGATGGTCGGCGACTTCAACTTGAAATCCATAGACTGGGAAGCATGTGAAGCTAAAACAGAAGATTTCTGGACCTGTAAATTTGTAGACCTCATCCTGGAAACATTCTTGTATCAACATGTTAAACAAGCTACGAGGATGAGGGAAGGGGACGTCCCCCTCCATGCTAGATTTGATATTTACCAGGAAGGAGGAAGAAATATTTGACATTCAGTACCTTCCTTCCTTGGGTAAAAGTGACCATGTCTTTTTGGGAATAAAGTATACTATGCGTTATAATCTGGAAGAAAATATGACGGTCGATGCAAATGAAAAACCTGACTTTAGGAGAGGACATTATGACAACCTTAGAAATTTTTTTAGTGAGTATAATTGGACAGACTTGTTGCTAGGCAAGGAAGTGAATAAGATGTATGTAAGGTTTTGTGAAATATATGATAAAGGCACAAAAAAATTTATACCAAAACAGAGAAGCAGAACTAGGAAACAGGATTGGTTTAACAGAAAGTGCGAGAGGGCCAGAGACCAAAAGACACAAAAATGGAATCAATACAGGAAGAGGCCGAACCCCCAAACATACCAGCGATACAAAGATGCGAGAAACAACTACACGGCAGTGAGGAGAGAGGCAGAAAGAAATTTTGAAAAAGGGATTGCAGACAAATGCAAAACAGAACCAGGTCTGTTCTATAAATTCATAAACAACAAATTGCAGGTAAAGGATAATATTCAGAGGTTGAAAATGGGAAATAGATTCACGGAAAATGAAAAGGAAATGTGTGAAACATTAAACGAAAAGTTCCAAAGTGTGTTTGTACAAAATGAAATCTTCAGGGAACCAGACACAATAAGAATTCCAGAGAACAACATAGAGCACATAGAGGTGTCCAGAGACGAAGTGGAAAAAATGCTCAAGGAGCTAAATAAGAACAAAGCAGTTGGTCCAGATGGAGTTTCACCATGGGTTCTGAGAGAATGTGCACCTAAGCTCAGCATTCCTCTTCAACTGATTTTTCAGGCATCCCTGTTTACAGGAGTTGTAGCTGATGGGTGGAAAAAGGCTAACATAGTTCCAGTCTACAAAAGTGGAAGCAGGGAAGACCCCCTTAATTATAGACCGGTATCATTGACAAGTGTAATAGTCAAAATATTGGAAAAAATAATTAAAACTAAATGGGTAGAACACCTGGAGAGAAATGATATAATATCAGACAGACAGTATGGTTTTCGATCTGGAAGATCCTGTGTATCGAATTTACTCAGTTTCTATGATCGAGCAACAGAGATATTACAGGAAAGAGATGGTTGGGTTGACTGCATCTATCTGGACCTAAAAAAGGCTTTCGACAGAGTTCCACATAAGAGGTTGTTCTGGAAACTGAAAAATATTGGAGGAGTGACAGGTACGCTTCTAACATGGATGACAAATTTTCTGACTGATAGAAAAATGAGGGCTGTGATCAGAGGCAATGTATCGGACTGGAGAAATGTCACAAGTGGAGTACCACAGGGTTCAGTTCTTGCACCAGTGATGTTTATTATCTACATAAATGATCTACCAGTTGGTATACAGAATTATATGAACATGTTTGCTGATGATGCTAAGATAATAGGAAGGATGAGAAACTAAGATGATTGTCATGCCCTTTAAGATGACCTGGACAAAATAAGTATATGGAGAGCCACTTGGCAAATGGAATTTAATGTTAATAAATGACATGTTATGGAATGTGGAATAGGAGAACATAGACCCACACAACCTATATATTATGTGAGAAATCTTTAAAGAATTCTGATAAAGAAAGAGATCTAGGGGTGGTTTTAGATAGAAAACTATCACCTGAGGACCACATAAAGAATATTTTGCGAGGAGCCTATGCCACGCTTTCTAACTTCAGAATTGCTTTTAAATACATGGATGGCGATATACTAAAGAAATTGTTCACGACTTTTGTTAGGCCAAAGCTAGAATATGCAGCAGTTGTGTGGTGCCCATATCTTAAGGAGCACATCAACAAACTGGAAAAGGTGCAAAGACATGCTACTAAGTGGCTCCCAGAACTGAAGGGCAAGAGCTACGAGGAGAAGTTAGAGGCATTAAATATGCCAAAACTAGAAGACAGAAGAAAAAGAGGTGATATGATCACTACATACAAAATAGTAACAGGAATTGATAAAATCGATAGGGAAGATTTCCTGAGACCTGGAACTTTAAGAACAAGAGGTCATAGATATAAACTAGCTAAACACAGATGCCGAAGAAATATAAGAAAATTCACTTTCGCAAACAGTGGTAGACGGTTGGAACAAGTTAGGTGAGAAGGTGGTGGAGGCCAAGACCGTCAGTAGTTTCAAAGCGTTATATGACGAAGAGTGCTGGGAAGACGGGACACCACGAGCGTAGCTCTCATCCTGTAACTACACTTAGGTAATTACACTTAGGTAATTACACACACACGTACACACGTACACACACACACACAGACACAAACATACACACACTAATGCCTCTATTCACCTTGCAGTAAATAGGAACCTGAAAGTCAGGAAGCTGCTAAAGGCTGCATCTTGGGGATGTGTGTGTGTGTTAGATAAAAATATATGTTGTTTAGATATGATGGAGGAAAAGAGGCCGAGAGTCGGTACATTAGACAACCGACGCTTAGAAAGGCGGGGTCCAAGAGCTAACAGCTAAATCTTGGAAATAATAAATTAAAATATTTAATACACACACATACATGTTTCACATAAATTTGGCTGAGTGCTGATGGCCCCGTCGACGGGGCAGGAAGTCGGCGGTTGATCAAAGGCCTCCCACATCCTCCACATACCTGAGGATTATTCCGGCTTAATTTTAAACGGAAGTAATGTCTTGGTATTTGCGGCTTCAGCGGGTGGGTGGGTCCGTGGGTTTATTACACTATGAGTGAAAACAATCGCCTGTTCTCTATTTTATATTGCCGCTTGTAGAGCTAGAAGCTGTTGCCCCTTGTGTGCGTTACACAAGGGGATAAATATCTTTCAATATTTCCAGTATTTTTAAAGGTATCGCTTAAATACCGAAGATACTGCTATTGGACACCGCTTAATTGACAATGTCTCAACAACGCAGGCTGAAGATGTGCGTGGCTCCTGCTACTGCAATGATGCTCATTTGCTTTGCTTTTCAATGATGCGCCTTAGTTGTCCCCTCTCTAACTTACCGTTCTAAATACCCCTTCTCCATCTCTCGCAAACATTCCCCCCTCATACATCTCCCCCCTTTCCTCCTGTCCCTCACTTTGTCCCCTTGCCCACATTTTCTGTCCTCTGTCCCCGATCCCTTTCCCCCTGTCCCCTTGTCCCCCCTTTCCATCTCTCTGTCCCCCCTGTCCCTCTCTATCCCATTGTCCCTCTCTCTGTCCCCCTGTTCCTCTCTGTCCACCTGTTCCTCTCTCTGTCCCCCTGTCACTCTCTGTCCCCCTGTTTCTCTATGTACCCCTGTCCATCTCTGTCCCCCTGTCCTTCTCTCTGTCCCCCTGCCCACTCTTTCTGTCTGCTGTCCTTCATCTGTCCCCCTCCCTTTCCTCCAGTCCCCCTATCCATCTCTGTCCCCTTGTCCCTGTTCCCCTGTCCCTATCTCTGCCCCCTGTCCCTCTCTCTGTCCCCCTGTCCGCTCTTTCTGCCCCCCTGTTCCTGTCTTTCTCTGTCTGTCCCTGACCCTCCCTCTGTCCCCCTGCCCACTCTATCCCCTGTCACTCCTCTGTCCCCTCTCTCTTGGTCTCCTGCCCCCCCTCTCCTCCCTCTGTCCCCCGGTCCCCCTCTCTGATCCTGTCCCTCTGTTCCTGTCCCTCTGTCTCTGTCCCTGTCCCCTTCTCTGTCCCTGTCTCCCTCTCTGTCCCACTGCCCCCCCCCCTCTGTTCCCCCGTCCCTCCTCTGGCCCTGTCCGTCTGTCCCTGTCACTCTGTCTCTGCCTCTCCTCGTTTCTGCCATTCTCTGTGTCAGCCTATCTCTCTGTCTCTTTCCTCGCTCTATCTCTGTCATTCTCTCACTGACTTTGCATATCCTTATCTATCCGTCTCTGTGTCTAACATTCTCTCCCTGACTCTGTCTATATCTATTTCTCTGTCTCGGTCTTCATCTCTTTCTCTCCTCTCGCTCTCCTTACATACATACATACATACATACATACATACATACATACATACATACATACATACATACATACATTTATTTAACACATGTGGTACACGCACATGTGTTAAACACATGTGCGTGTACCACAGGCGCAGGGGACACAGGTGGAAGCTGAGTACCCGAATGAGCCAGAGAGATTATAGAAAGAACTTTCAGTGTCAGAGTAGTTAATAAATGGAATGCATTAGGCAGTAATGTGGTGGAGGCTGACTCCATACACAGGTTCAAATGTAGATATGACAGAGCCCAGTAGGCTCAGGAATCTGTACATCAGTTGATTGACGGTTGAGAGGCGGGACCAAAGAGCCAAAGTTCAACCCCCGCAACCACAACTAGGTTAGTACATACATACATACATACATACATACATACATACATACATACATACATACATACATACATACATACATACATACATAAGATATAAAACAGTGGAAGATTCCCAGGTAGAACAATCAACCACAATGCCCATTACCCCTTTACCCTGTTGTCCTTAACTACACAACTATACAAGAGTCATTAACACGTGTAATGGCTGATCCCCCATCACGATAGCATGAAGACCAATTGCCTGACCCGCAGTCCGTCTTGCTCCTCAAATAATTTTCGGGTTAACATGAAAACGTCTCTCGAGTTTATCTCTCTAATGTTGTTTTCCCATCTTTCATTTTATCAGCTTAGTTCCTTTATTATGCCCCAATTACTCATCCATTGCGCGGTAGTTAAACTGAACCCAAATTTAAAAAAAGTTCCTTTTGCTAAGCAAGCTACAGTCTTGATAAGTCAGATATATTGTTTGTTAACACATTTCTCAACAATGAACAGTCAGTTTTATCAAGCTAACATATCCTAACACAACGAGTGAGAGTATTAACTGGTCTAATTATTTTATTAGACCAGTATATATTATTAGATTATACTGGTATAATTATATATATATATATATATATATATATATATATATATATATATATATATATATATATATATATATATATATATATATATAATACATGAACAAAATTAGCGACATCCTAAGTGACGACTCTAAATTTCAACGAATCACGAGGAACCCCGTAGAAGACCTTAAGCGGAAAGTAAACAAAACAATTACAGCAATCAACGCAAAGAAAGGTAGTGTGCATTTCAATAAACTTCAAGGCGACTATGGCTTAGGATATGCCTACGGCAATGTTAAGACGCATAAACCAGGTAACCCACTACGCCCTATAATCAGCCAAATACCAACCCCAACTTATCACCTGGCAAAGAAACTCAATGAACTCCTAACTCCATTCACTCCAAGTAAGTTTAGTCTACAATCATCAGCAGATTTCCTAGAATTGATCAAATCTACCCAGCCCGATGGAATCATCCCTTCCCTGGACGTTGAATCCCTTTTTACCAACGTCCCAGTCGACACAACCATAGGAATGATACTGGACAGAGTATACAGAGACGAGAGCACCCCCAAATTAGACATACCCGAGCCACACTTGAAAAGTCTTCTCGAAGCATGTACAAAGGAAGCCCCTTTCATCAGTCCACAAGGAGACATGTATTTACAAATAGACGGAGTAGCAATGGGCTCCCCCTTAGGAGTTTTATTTGCTAATTTTTATATGGGAACCATCGAAGATAGGGTCTTCAGTAGCAGATAAAAACCAACTGTATACTGCCGTTATGTAGATGACATATTCGTAATAGTAAAAGACTCAGATGAACTAATTGACCTAAAAAGACACCTAGAGAGAAAGCCAGTACTCCGATTTACACATGAAAATAGTGAAAATAACAGTCTGCCATTCTTGGATGTACTAATAACAAAAACAGGAACCTCTTTAAGCACCAACGTATATACCAAGCCCACCAACATAGGATTATGCCTGAACGGTAGAAGTGAGTGCCCCCAAAGATACAAAGCCAGTGTTCTCAATGCTTATATTCGTCGAGCGCTTACCCACTGCTCTGAATGGAGCAACGTGAGTAGAGAGTTTGAAAGAGTAACTCAGGTATTGGTGAACAACGGATATAGCAACGCGGAAATAAACGCTGCTATAAGAAGACACTTGGACCGTTGGTATAATTCAGAACCTAGAACAGAAACCACAACACCCCCAATAAAAATATATTACAAATCAACCATGCACAGTGAACATATAAAAGAGGAAAGAATAATGAAAGAAATAATCCGTAAAGGAGTAAAAAGCACTACTCCTAACCAAAACATAAACCTGATAATATTCTACAAAACCAAGAAGACTTCCGAACTCCTTATCAAAAACAGCCCGAAGCCGACGGAGAACCCTCTACAGCAGTCAAGCGTTGTATACATGTACACTTGCCCCCACGAAGGATGTAACCTTCAATGTAAGTACATAGGTATGACGTCGACCAAGCTGACGAGGCGTTTGACATGCCATCTTCAATCTGGTGCCCCTAGGAATCACATGAGACAAGCCCATGACATTACTCTAACAAGAGAAATGTTGAACAAGAATACTTGCATAATAGACAAAACCCAAGATTCAAGAAGATTACAAATTCTTGAGGCAATTCACATAAGAATAGAGCGACCTACCATGAACACCCAAATCACGGAACTATTTACTCTACCCACCATGAGAGTAAGGACAAGACAAGAACATATCGATGCCAACACAGAAGACAATGTCCAACATAACAGGCCAATTACACTGGATTAATCTTTGTGTTTAGATAGGAGATGCCTCGTATGGGCCAATAAGCCTTCTGCAGCCCCTATGTTTATCCCTTATGTATCCCCCCATGTTTTCACCTTCATTGTATTATCACCTGACCTAATGCGGGTATAAAATCAACTAGTATTGTAAGATCTGTTCACTTGAGAATGAACCATGGAGGTTCGAAACGTCGTGCAAATTATACAAATAAGTGTAATACACTCTATAGTAAATCACTTCTTTTCTTCACCTTAAAAGTACGAAAATGAGTTTTGGAGAACTCCTATTTCAATTAAGCCCTGATGCTAAGAAAATAGTTAGAGGGATAGAAGCCCTAAACCAGAAAATAATAAATACAGAATATGCGGTCATATTCAATGAAACATGTTTGAAAGAAAACCTGCTGCCAGTATACACCAATATATATATATATATATATTAGTATATTTTGGTAGCAGTCTTTCCTGTAGACATATATTATTAAATATGACCGAAAAAGTAAGATTAATAATTCTAACACGAATTTTCTCAATCTTTCGTACATTACGCTTCACTGTTGGAGGTAAATCAAAAATCACTTCTCCAAAATTCATTTTTATTTCTAGTCTGACGCGACACAGGCGCGTTTCGTAAATCTTATTACATTTTCAAAGACTTCACAAATACACAACTGATTAGAACTTGCGTTTCCCTGATTTTATATCTACATTTGAGTGAGGTGGGAAGGGTGATGTGGCATTACATTTGAGTGAGGTGGGAAGGGTGATGTGGCATTAACACAAGACAGAACACTAGGGGATATTAATAGGGTATTAAAAGTATCAACACAAGACAGAACAGAAACAATGGGTATTGAATAGAAGTGTTTGTAGAAAGCCTATTGGTCCATATTTCTTGATGCTTCTATATTGGAGCGGAGTCTTGAGGTGGGTAGAATATAGTTGTGCAATAATTGGCTGTTGATTGCTGGTGTTGACTTCTTGATGTGTAGTGCTTCGCAAACGTCAAGCCGCCTGCTATCGCTGTATCTATCGATGATTTCTGTGTTGTTTACTAGGATTTCTCTGGCGATGGTTTGGTTATGGGAAGAGATTATATGTTCCTTAATGGAGCCCTGTTGTTTATGCATCGTTAAACGCCTAGAAAGAGATGTTGTTGTCTTGCCTATATACTGGGTTTTTTTGGAGCTTACAGTCCCCAAGTGGGCATTTGAAGGCATAGACGACGTTAGTCTCTTTTAAAGCGTTCTGTTTTGTGTCTGGAGAGTTTCTCATGAGTAGGCTGGCCGTTTTTCTGGTTTTATAGTAAATCGTCAGTTGTATCCTCTGATTTTTGTCTGTAGGGATAACGTTTCTATTAACAATATCTTTCAGGACCCTTTCCTCTGTTTTATGAGCTGTGGAAAAGAAGTTCCTGTAAAATAGTCTAATAGGGGGTATAGGTGTTGTGTTAGTTGTCTCTTCGGAGGTTGCATGGCTTTTCACTTTCCTTTTTATGATGTCTTCGATGAAACCATTGGAGAAGCCGTTATTGACTAGGACCTGCCTTACCCTACAGAGTCGAAGAACTCTGTAGGGTAAGGCAGGTCCTAGTCAATAACGGCTTCTCCAATGGTTTCATCGAAGACATCATAAAAAGGAAAGTGAAAAGCCATGCAACCTCCGAAGAGACAACTAACACAACACCTATACCCCCTATTAGACTATTTTACAGGAACTTCTTTTCCACAGCTCATAAAACAGAGGAAAGGGTCCTGAAAGATATTGTTAATAGAAACGTTATCCCTACAGACAAAAATCAGAGGATACAACTGACGATTTACTATAAAACCAGAAAAACGGCCAGCCTACTCATGAGAAACTCTCCAGACACAAAACAGAACGCTTTAAAAGAGACTAACGTCGTCTATGCCTTCAAATGCCCACTTGGGGACTGTAAGCTCCAAAAAACCCAGTATATAGGCAAGACAACAACATCTCTTTCTAGGCGTTTAACGATGCATAAACAACAGGGCTCCATTAAAACACTTTCGCGTTCCACAGACTGAATAATTCGTCATTTATTTTTCTACTGAATGTGTTCCAACGACGCAATACTGAGTCACTCATTACAATATTTTTTAAAAATTTAAATTTTATCAGATCAATCTGGTAGTGGTTTTAAAATAAGCGCCTTTAGATTGCACACAATTTGATACCAAAATCAAAGATATAACATGAAACTTGATGTCCAAACACTTGAAATATTATAAATAGGTCTATGGTCTGAATATTAAAATATTTGTTAAAATTCTATTTATTGTCCTATTATCTTGGGACTTGTTTTAAAATGTGCGCCTTTTTATTGCGAACAATTTGATACCAAAATGAAAGATGTAACACAAATATGTATGTCAGAACACTGGAAAGATATAAATAAATTTGTGATGATTAGCGTCCAGAATTAAAATATTTGTTAAAAATCCAGTTATTGCTCTATTATTCTGGGACTAGTTTTAAAATAATCGCCTTTTTATTGCGAACAATTTGATACCAAAACGAGCGACGTAGCACGAAATTTGATGTTATCAAATTGAACGAGTTGAACATTAGGTTGCAATGTACAAAATGGTGCTCGTTCATGGGTAACTTTAGGCTTTTCTGCGGGGAGGCACTCCAGCCTTTTGTACATTTTATTCATACACATCTGTAGGGAATTTAATTGCGAACACAATGATACCAAAATGAGCGACGTAGCACGAGAATTAAGGTAAAAAAATGGAACGAGAATGCACATGTTACTGATTTTGTGCGTTTTTGCCGACTTTACGCTTTGCTGTTGGGAGTCACGCTAGGCTTTTGGACATTATATTTATACACACCTGTAGAGAATTTAATTGCGAACACAATGATACCAGAATGAGCGACGTATCGCGAGAATTAAGGTGAGAAAACTGGAACGAGTATACACATTTGAGTGTCACCGCGCGCTTACCCGCACGGAGGGGCCACGATCCCCCTGTCAACCGCGAGTTTCCACGGAGCGCGAAAGTGTTATGGAACATATAATCTCTTCCCATAACCAAACCATCGCCAGAGAAATCCTAGTAAACAACACAGAAATCATCGATAGATACAGCGATAGCAGGCGGCTTGACGTTTGCGAGGCACTACACATCAAGAAGTCAACACCAGCAATCAACAGCCAATTATTGCACAACTATATTCTACCCACCTCAAGACTCCGCTCCAATATAGAAGCATCAAGAAATATGGACCAATAGGCTTTCTACAAACACTTCTATTCAATACCCATTGTTTCTGTTCTGTCTTGTGTTGATACTTTTAATACCCTATTAATATCCCCTAGTGTTCTGTCTTGTGTTAATGCCACATCACCCTTCCCACCTCACTCAAATGTAATGCCACATCACCCTTCCACCTCACTCAAATGTAGATATAAAATCAGGGAAACGCAAGTTCTAATCAGTTGTGTATTTGTGAAGTCTTTGAAAATGTAATAAGATTTACGAAACGCGCCTGTGTCGCGTCAGACTAGAAATAAAAATGAATTTTGGAGAAGTGATTTTTGATTTACCTCCAACAGTGAAGCGTAATGTACGAAAGATTGAGAAAATTCGTGTTAGAATTATTAATCTTACTTTTTCGGTCATATTTAATAATATATATATATATATATATATATATATATATGCGAACAAGCCTGAATGGTCCCCAGGACTATATGGTGTGAGTTTTCAGTCATATATATATATATATATATATATATATATATATATATATATATATATATATATATATATATATATATATATATATATATATATATATATATATATGTACATGTATGTATGTGTGTACATGTGTATACAACATTAATATTTTTGTAACTAGCGTCAAACATTGTTATTTGCTTAGCTAAACGAACTAGAGGGTTCAGTTCCTGAACCGATTATGTGCCTCTGTAATCCATTACACCACCGCCCACGGGATGGGTATGGGGTGCATAATAAAGAAAGAAATAGAAGAAATTGAAATTGCATAATTAATACGGTTATTGACATTCAATAACAGTAAGATAAAGCAATGAGTACCAAATGGGAGACCAGTGATCAGATGAATATTACAGACTCAAGGGTAGCCTTCTCTTCTTGTATATAAATGAAAAAATAAATTCGTTTGTTTAATTCTAATGCTTGTAGGCGAGAACAGTTGTGAACACCAGCTAGCGCACAAGTACATGAGCGCCCAAAATACTTTTACACAAAAGACATGTACAGACAGGCGTGTGGCTTCTGATTTCTTTTTTATTGATTTATATTAAATATTAGGCGCTTATCTATAATAGTTATCATTTTATACATGTATAACTCTCACATAATAAATATAAAAGGAGTTTATCCAAAAACTGACAGAAGTGTTGAGTTTTGTGCGTTGTATCGTGTTTGTGGGTATTCGGGTGTGTTGTGTTTACGCTGGCGGGCGGCGTCCTTACCAACTCCGGATTATGTCTATTACATCACTAAACTTCATTTAATAACTATATGCTTGTTAAATAGAAGATTTTAATTGTTAATAGCATTATATTGTCGTTTTAATATGGAACACGTACACATATGCGAAACGTCGAAAGCTAGTGTCCGAAGTGGTAAAAATATTAGTGTGCGATGTTGTCAATGTACGGAGTGTCTTGTATTATGGCGTCGGCTGATCCTTGGTGCTGCGGGGAGGCGGGTACCAAACACTTGGTACATTGACCAGATTTGTACAAATCTGATCAATGTCAAATGGGACACCAAATTTGTACGCTTCGTATATATATACTGTATATAATTGTTCAATAATAAAACCACAGTAGAATGCTATTAACAGTTAAAATCTTCTACTTAACAGGCATATAGGTATTAAATGAAGTTTAGTGATGTGATGGCCATAATCAGGGCTTGGTAAGAACGCCGCCCGCCCGCGTTCTGCACACCCTAATGCCCACAAACATGATTGAACTCACAAAACACAAGAATTTTGCCAGTTTTTTTTAATAAACTCCTTTTACATTTATTATATGATAGTTATACTTGTATATAATAATAAGGTAGGCGTCTAATATGTAATATCTATATAAATAAAAATTGATATTTTCGTTTGTTCAAAATCGCTAATCTCCGAAAGTTCTTCACCGATTGCTTTAAAATTTTCACACAACGTTCCATTCGCATCCGAGCAGGTTTTTATATACATACTATAAAGATGTCACGTCTGTGATGGTAAAAAAAACATGCTTTTTCTGAAAAACTGTTTTTTTCAAGTGTTTTTCATGTGGGGGAAATCTTCGAAACCTCTTTACCGATGGTTTTGAAATTTTGACACAACGTTGCATTCGAAAAGGCGCGTCTTTTTATATATCTACTATATACATGATTCACTTGTGACAGGAAAAAATATGTTTTTTCTGCTTTTAAAAACAGCGCCATCTGTTGGACGTAAGAGTAACACACGCTGTAATCTCTGAAAGTTCTTCACCGAGTGCTTTGAAATTTTGACACAACATTGCATTCAAATAGGCGCGTCTTTTTATATACCTACTATATAGATGCCACCCCTGTGACAGGTAAAAACATGCGGCTATGAAAAACAGCGCCATCTGTTGGACATAATGGCAACATGCACGCTATACTAAATACGTCACGAATTCCAATTCATTGTTTCTGATTGCATTGATAAGTTTCATTTTCATAGTTTTCGATTTATTTTATTTTTTAGTGAACTATTTTGTGACACTTTGTTGGAATTGAGTTGTGTTGTTTACCATACCGTTCATTTACCATACTGTACAAGAATGTAACAACTTTTGTATATATCTAAATAAAAAAAATCGTAAGTATATGTATAGATGCCACACCTGTGATAAATAAAACTATGCTGTGCTTGAAAAATAGCACCATCTGTTGCATGTAGGAGCAACATACATGCTATACAAGATACGTTACAATTCCATTTCCTTGTTTCTGATTGCATTGATAAATTGAATTTTCATAGATTTTGATTTATTTTCATTTTGATTTAATTATTTTGTGTGAATTGCGTTGGAATTTGAGCTGTGTTGTTTACCCGACCGTTCATTTTGTGAGTATAGTTTATTTTTATATTTTTCATATTTTCATTTCATTTTTTAACTGTTTTTCTTATATTTCAGTGATGGGAACATCAGATCACTTGATGTTCGCAATTTTCTGAAGGGAACATCAGACCGTTTGGGAAGGCATCGGACAAGGGAGTGGGGAATGGTGGGGATGACGAGGGGACGGAAGTGAGAGATGGTGGGGAGGACGAGGGGACAAGGGAGGGGGGTAATGGTGGGGAAGGATGAGGGGACGGGGGAGTTTGGGATAGAGAGGATGGGGGAATGGAGAATGGTGGGGAGGACTGGGGGACAGGGAAGGTTGCTGTGGCCGGGTACTGCTAGTTACAAAATATGGGAGATTGTGGTCACATCAACCGCGTACTGACCCCCCTTGCCTCACCTACATCATAAGCGGCCACCGACCTAGTTCCTACTCATGACGTCACTTCATAATGACTGTATAGGAACCCTGATCTCAACCTCTACCTTAATGTTGGCCTAGCCTACATACTTAATCAAATTAGTTGTTACTGTATTTTGTCAAAATATTCATTATATGTTGCATTAATACAGAGAACCAGCCATCTTGTATTCTTAAACGCTAATCCCTTTAGTCCCTGGAGGGATGACCTTTCTCTGCAGAGTCAGGTCGAGTACCCTCTTACTCCAAATTTCAAGACTATGCGGTTCCCATGTCTATGAAAATCTAAACTGAATAATTTCTTACAACATAAATAGTTTGTTACAACCCTCCTCCCCCCTGCATAAGTAATTTAATAAACCTTGTTTTTTAATAACATGAAAAATGAGGTTAAATATCCAAACCCTTAGTTAAAGTAGACGAGAGAGATACCAAATAATATACACATGGAAAATACTGGAAGGCCAGGTCCCAAATCTACACAGTAAAATAACAACGTACTGGAGTGAACGATATGGAAGAAAATGCAAGATTGAACCAGTGAAGAGCAGAGGTGCCATGGGCACAATCAGAGAACACTGTATAAACATTAGAGGTCCGCCGTTGTTCAACGTCCTCCCAGCGACTAGAAGAAATATAGCCGGAACAACCGTGGACATCTTCAAGAGAAAATTGGACTGTTTTCTAAGAGAAGTTCCAGATCAGCCCGGCTGTGGTGGGTATGTGGGCCACTCCAAGCAACAGCCTGGTGGACCAAACTCTCACAAGTCGAGCCTGGCCTAGCTCAGGCCGGGCTTGGGGAGTAGAAGAACTCCCAGAACCCCATCAAGCAGATCAAGCAGATTCAAGCAGAAACAATCAATAAAATCATGCCTCTATCAAAAGCTACCCTATCTAAACAAAAAGACAATCATCAGATTTAAAGGTTACAAAACATACAAGACAAATGCCTAAAGGTTATGGATCTCTTGAAGCTCCTCCGCTTCTGGACAGGAACCGAGGACGCAGCAAGCATTTCCCCTCTGGATCGCCACACTGAGACGCTGAAACAAAAAACTGGAAGCCCTTGGGTCTCTGGTGACGTCAATGAGCTTGGAACCCAATTCCTTGAGAAATCCCAAGGCACTCTTGCCCCAGGGGCCATGCGTCTCAGACGCTATGGGAACAAAGAGGTATAGACCTTCCAGTCGTCTAGCTGTACTTGAGTGATTTAGCTGTTTCCCTGTGGTTGGCCGCCCCACCTGTTTGATCAGCTCCGAAGTGTACATAGGTGTCAGCCAGGGTGGATACACATGTGTAGTCCCACACCAACTGTATACCCTCCTTCCATGAGTATATGGTGATGCCATCAGGGCGAAGTGTGGGGAAATCCGGGTTTTGGACCCCTAGGATGTGAGGTTCTCTCTCCGCTGAGCACTTAGCTGAGACGAGGCTTCTCTTGATGATGTCATTGTTATGGACCCGAGCCCAGCATCCGAGCACGGAGCAGTGATGACCGCGCCATCTGTGGGTCAGCTCCCGAAACCCCCTCCAAATGGACGACGCCATCTAGTGAGGACAGGAAATACCGGCCACAGGGGCTGGTTTCCCGTCCTGATCAGCTCATAACACAGCCGCTGCTGACCTCTGGTGAGGTGACGCTTAGACAGCAACGCCATCTATGGAGTGGATAGGTGGACGTTTGTGTCTAAGCCTGTAAGTGAGGTGTCCTAGAGTGTAACCAGTACTGATGACGTGTCTGATTACAGAGTCGACCTGGGACTGCTGGATTGGACGGTGGATCAGTCTACCCAAGGCAGCCATAGTATCTTCACGCCTTTGCTGCAGAAGCTGTGAGTCACCCCCCGGATGAACACTGTTGCGTTAGCCTGCCTGTGAGGTGGCAGAACCAGGGATTGTCGTACCCGGGGCTGACTGGCGGAGAAGACTAGCCACTGGGGTGTTGTGGTGAGGAGAGTGATCTGTGGAATCACACGAGGCTCCTGCTTAGGGCTTGCAACCCTAGTATCGGTCGTGGAGTGGCCTACGCAGCGTAGCTGATTGGAACCTGCCAGCTACAGGCTGGATTTGTGGTTGAAGGCCTCCACGACGGTGCACCCAGTGGGACCGTGATTTGGCTGACCTGTGGCCGGGGTAGACTCGTCTAGAGAATCTACGGATTCATCGTGAGGCCACAAGAAGAGGACCAAGGGCTAAGCATCGTTGAGCACCGTGGAACACTCCGCGTCTTCAGAGGAAGACCATATTGTACATTATAGTGTTTATACCCCCCGTGTGATAATTTATATATTTATTTATTGGTGATGGTAATTATATATTTAATTTAGAGAATTTGTATCCCTTCCCCTTTAATTTACTTGCGTTACGGAACACACCCCTTGAAAGCCACTACTAGCTTCGGCCGGATACCCTAACTCTAATAACATCAGAGAAAGAACCCAGTTGCGACCCAATAGGGCCGTAACATAATTGGCATCCCCAGCGGGATCCGACCCCTTGTCAAGTATGTTTGACAGGGGTGGTGAAGTGGCGCAATCCCTGTAAATAATTCCCCCTGTGTGTGACTATTAGGACGTTATACGTCCTGTGCGGTGCTCGGAGTGGTTCAGTGCAATATTGTAGAGTGCGGTGCTCGCTGTGATTAAGTGCAATATTGTGTAGTGTGGTGCCCGGTGTAATTACGTGCAATATCGACGGTGCGATAAAGTGCAATATTGACGTAGAACAGTGCTCGGTGCGTTAAGTGCTAACGTGAAAGCGGTGTATTAAGCGCTAGTGTTCCATCTCGATGACAATGGCAGAAAAAGCGACCATCGACGATCTGGACGATGTTCAGGCCTTTCTGAACAGGGAGGACTGTCTTGCCAGATTGAAATATCTGGGGAAACAGGAACTCGTACTAGTAAGTGCCTACCTGGAGATCAAGATACGTGCCAGTGATTCCCGTGTGGAGATCTTGTCCAAGGTTCACCGGCATTTGAAGGCAGAGGAGAAACAGGAAAGTGTGGCACAAGGTACAAAAGAATGTGAAAAACTAGCTTCCACTGAAAAGGAAGATATGAAGAATATGATATGAAAAGGAAGAAGGCAGTGACATTGAAAGCGATGCAGGCGAGCTGAATATAAGCTTGCTAACTGTAAAAATGCGTGCCTTGGAAATTAATCATGAGATAGAATGGAAGAAATTAGAAATGGAAAGAGAGAAACAAGATAAAGAATTAGAGATGAGGCGTTTAGAATTAGAAGAAAGGAAAGAAGAACGAGAAAGAGAGAGAGAGAAGAACGAGAAAGAGAAGAGAAACGAGAGAGAGAAGAACGAGAAAGAGAAAGAGAAGAAAAAGAGAAAGAGAAGAGCGAGAAAGAGAAGAGAAAGAGAAAGAGAAGAACGAGAAAAAGAACGAGAAAGAGAAGAGAAACGAGAGAGAGAAGAACGAGACAGGCAAGAACGACGAGACAGAGAGGGAAGAGAGAGACAACATGAGCTAGAAGTATTGCGGTTAGGCGGTGGGAGGCAAAGAATGGAAACAAGTATTTTCGATCCGGTGAGGAACATCAAAATGGTCCCAAAATTCAATGAGAAGGAAGTGTCGAAGTTCTTCGCGGCCTTCGAGAAAGTCGCAGCCTCTTTGGAGTGGCCAAAGGAGAATTGGGCCATCATGATACAGTCTTTCTTGACTGGGAAGGCCCAAATCGCCTACTCCACGTTGTCCCTTGATGACTCTGGCGATTACGACAAGGTGAAGAAGGTAGTGCTCATGGCGTACCAATTGGTACCTGAGGCGTACAGGCAAAAGTTTAGAAACCTGAAGAAGACCTCAGAGCACACTTTCACCGAATTCGCGACCATCAAGGAGCGACTTTTCCAGGAATGGGGTGCCTCTCGGAGGGTGGAAACCAAAGAAGACCTCGAGCAGCTCATACTGTTAGAGGACTTCAAAGACTGTCTGTCTGGAGACCTGAAGACGTACTTAGAAGAGCAGCAGGTGGAGACCTTGAGTGCGGCAGCCACCATGGCTGAAGAGTACATCCTAACGCATAGGCCTTCTGCTAAGTATGTCCCGAGGAATTACCCACGCCGGTTTGACAAACCTCGTCATGACGAAGAGAGACCCGTCCCACAAAGCGCTGTGAAGACACCCCCAAGTAACCCTCGAAGGACCAGTCCTAACAGTCCGAAACACCGGAGTCCGAGGAGGAATATGGTGTGTTGGACTTGTGGGCAGAAAGGGCATGTAGCTGCTATGTGCCGGGGCAGAAGAGGTAGCGGCCCACATAGGGAGGTGATGTTGATGAGCTGTGTAACACCACCTGCAGGAAGCCAGTCTATGACTACTCAGGAAGAACCAAGATTGTTTTCCCCACACACTTCAGGCGGGTATGTAACGAGTGATCATACTGGTAGATCAGTTGTAGTGCTCAGAGATAGTGGAGCAGCCCAGTCCCTGATCGTGAGAAACTCGTTACCCGAGGGAGTGAGTGTGGACGGGAGACAAAAGGTTGTCCTGGTTGGGTTTCCTAGGACGCAGTACATCGCCCCCTTAGTGCCGATACATCTCGACTCGCCTTACTTCAGCGGCACATGTGCGTTGGCAGTAGTCGATACCCTCCCTATAGCTGGGATTGACTTGGTACTAGCCAACGACTTGGTGACAGATTGGAGCAACAATCATCCCAAGATTGTGGACGAGTCAGCCGGAACAGCAAGGTCCGAGGTAACGGCAGGCATTGGTAATATCCAGGTACGGGCAGACCCGGAATTAAATATGTTTAATCCTTCCTCTCACCCGCAGATCGACAGCATATAGCAGAGTCTCCTGATTCTTCTCCCGACGAAGAACATGCGGTTATGGTGGCAGAAGCGACTGAGTGAGAAGAGAGGCCTCGTGTACGGACACCCACGGATATCCTAGAGTCTGGAGTGAAGGCATCTGAGTATTTGCGGTATGGCAAAATACCACGTTCATTGAACCGGCCAGAAATTCCTCAGACGTCAGAGGTATGTGAGGTAGGTACGAAAGTTCTAGTGCCCTCTTCGGTCCAAACCAGGCTAATGGATATAGCCGGTTATGGACATTACAGGCTCAGGAAGCTTATCCCTCAGTTGGCCATATGTCTCTTAGCAGTATTTTGTCTTCTTCTCATGTGTGTTCTCAGTAAGGACCAGTGGACGACCCGACAGATGATGGCTCCCTTGAACATTGCGAAGAGATCCCAAGGATTGGAAATTTGCACTGCGAGTGTTGCAGTAAAGGAGGGACCTGGAAGGTTGTGGTAGATACAGGAGGTACGAGAGGTGATATTATGAGTGAATGTTTCCGACAGGTTGACACCCCCCGCATGATTGCTGAGCCTAGATGCAGCGTTATGCGGAACGTTGGTCGACCTGACGGTGGCAGAGCGAATGCCATCTTCGATGTACGAACAGCCCTGTTGGGACTAGGTGCATGTGGACCTAGTAGAGGCGTATGCTGTAAGTACTGACTTGCCCACTGTCGCTGTCACTCTAAATGATCAGACCCCTGTATTCCAGGTTCCCGTCTCCCTGAAGGATCGCCGGACCGGTACCAGAAATACCGTCTGTGACCAGCCATCATCGATGCCGCGACACAGGGAAGTGTCGATTCACCCTGGATCGCGTCAGTATCAATCCTTACTCGAGACACGTAAGACAATTATGCTCCTGCTTGACATCTCAGTAGAGGTGTGGAAGATCACATCAGGCAGGTCATCGCCTTCCATCTTCAAGTTCCCTTTGTGCCAGGGTTTCTCCTTGGGACAGTTCTGTGGACAAGACAGCCTCGCCACTCCAGTTTATAGTGTACGTGAGTCCGTGTGGAGTTGTATCCACGTACTAATTTGGTTTGTGTTTTTCTTTATAGAACCCCAAACCAAATTCTTTTTGGTGGGGAGGTGTTACGGACCCGAGCCCAGCGTCCGAGCACGGAGCAGTGACGACTGCGCCATCTGTGGGTCATCTCCCGAAACCCCCTCCAAATGGACGACGCCATCTAGTGAGGACAGGAAATACCGGCCACAGGGGCTGGTTTCCCGTCCTGATCAGCTCATAACACAGCCGCTGCTGACCTCTGGTGAGGTGACGCTTAGACAGCAACGCCATCTATGGAGTGGATAGGTGGACGTTTGTGTCTAAGCCTGTAAGTGAGGTGCCCTAGAGTGTAACCAGTACTGATGACGTGTCTGATTACAGAGTCGACCTGGGACTGCTGGATTGGACGGTGGATCAGTCTACCCAAGGCAGCCGTAGTATCTTCACGCCTTTGCTGCAGAAGCTGTGAGTCACCCCCCGGATGAACACTGTTGTGTTAGCCTGCCCGTGAGGTGGCAGAACCAGGGATTGTCGTACCCGGGGCTGACTGGCGGAGAAGACTAGCCACTGGGGTGTTGTGGTGAGGAGAGTGATCTGTGGAATCACACGAGGCTCCTGCCTAGGGCTCGCAACCCTAGTATCGGTCGTGGAGTGGCCTACGCAGCGTAGCTGATTGGAACCTGCCAGCTACAGGCTGGATTTGTGGTTGAAGGCCTCCACGACGGTGCACCCAGTGGGACCGTGATTTGGCTGACCTGTGGCCGGGGTAGACTCGTCTAGAGAATCTACGGATTCATCGTGAGGCCACAAGAAGAGGACCAAGGGCTAAGCATCGTTGAGCACCGTGGAACACTCCTCGTCTTCAGAGGAAGACCATATTGTACATTATAGTGTTTATATCCCCTGTGTGATAATTTATATATTTATTTATTGGTGATGGTAATTATATATTTAATTTAGAGAATTTGTATCCCTTCCCCTTTAATTTACTTGCGTTACGGAACACACCCCTTGAAAGCCACTACTAGCTTGGGGCCGGATACCCTAACTCTAATAACATCAGAGAAAGAACCCAGTTGCGACCCAATAGGGCCGTAACAGTCATTGACCTCGTTGTCTTGCATGCCAGCCCTTTGTGCTTCCGCAATGCAACCCATGCAGTCCGTATTGGTCTGCTTCCACCCTGTTGCAAATACACTTGTATTCAGTGTGAATTGGGACACCAAGGCGGAGGGCCACTGCTACACGAAGGGATTCTGGATCTAGGCGCGTGCCCATTGCTAACATGGGTACTGCCAGGAGGAAGTCTCCTGCATGTAATAATAATAACATATCATCATATAATAATAACATATCATCAGATTGTACAGCAAAAATCATAAAAGAAACAGTGCTAATTTTAACAAGTATCCCGACTGTCAAATGACAGCCCAGCAATCATCCAATACAACTGGAACATACATCCAACACCTTACTGATCTAGCTAAACAAAATATCCCTCATCTGTCAGCAAAAGCTAGTGTTACGACCCTGGGTTCCTCAGTGGAAACCAGAGGTCAAAATTGAGCTATTAAACTTTCTTATAGTATAGTTGGACGCATCACGAGCTGAAATTGTTTGTATCTTCCCTGCCAGACGTAAGACTATTATACCCTAAGCTGACTCTAGCTTCAAGTGTTTCCATAGTAGAACTTTACTCTAGCTTGTGTTCAGTGTAAAACCTTGTATCCTGCTTAAGTGGACCAAGGCTTTTAACGTAAGATAGTGTGGTAAAGTTATTATTGTTTTTGTTATTGGTGTGAATGTATATGGGGGGTTGTTAAGGGGTTAATAAATAAGTAAGTAGTAACGGAGTATCCCTACTTCCTGTGTGGGAGTGCTATGATCAACCTCTAGTCTGACATGGTCTAGTAGCAAGTTATTATTACTGTGGATAGTTTATTTTGGGGGCCGAGCCTTTTAGTTCTCCCATATTTGATAACTCTGAATGCTACCTACTGCCCCAACACCCATGTTATAATAGATCCCCCATAGTACAGACACCTCCATTATTTAACAAGTGGGGGCCTGTACGGGAGGAACAGTAAATTGAAAAAAAAAAAAAATTTTTGAGTGCCAAAACTAAAATTTTTTGTTTTCCGCAGAACGGTTGTGTGTTAGCCTAGGGTCCAGCTCAGCTAGCAAAAGAATATTCTTACACTGACTGGACATCCAGCTGGATCCCTTCACGATTGAGGTAAGTGTGGCCTTGTGTTAGGGGCTGTGCAAATATTTGTTTTTTCCAATTTTTAATTTTTAATTTTTTCTTTGGCTAGGAGCTAAATTAATTAGTGATGGAGGCTAAAATGCAGGAACTGGCAGGGACTCCTTCAGTGGTAGAGATAAAGAAACTTACCAAGTCTAATTTAGTATTGTTAGGCAAGGAATTTGGCCTAGAATTAAATGACGCAGATAAAAAGTGGACTTTGGTGAATTAAATATTACAACATTGTATTGATGAAGAACTATTGGCAAGTGATACACCTTTATGCGAGCCTAGCCAAGCGGAAAGTGCAGCTCATAGGGACAGAGAGTTAGCTCTAGAGTTAGCAAAAATAAAATTAGAGGAGCAAAGACTCAAAACCGAGGAGGCTAGAATTAGAGCAAATACCCCAGGCATTATGAGAAAAAGCATAACTTGCCTGAATTTTCAGAGTCAGACCCTGAAAGGTTTTTCAACCATTTTCAGAGATTGGCCATATCCATGACCTGGCCAAAGGAAGAGTGGGTGAAAATCCTGCAGGAAAGACTTAGGGGTAAGGCCCTTAGATATTTTTATAAATATGCCTGACGAAGAGTGTTTTGAATATGATCAAGTCAGGGAACGTATGTTGCGGGCGTATGAAATTACTCCTGAAGCTCACCGCCAAGCTTATTGCAACCTTAGGCCTACTCACAACCAACCGCTCATGGAATTTGCTAATGATCAAATTAGATTGTTTGATAAATGGATTCGCTCGGCTAAAGCTGAAACATACGAGGCACTTAAGAATATTATGTTAATAGAACAGTTTATAGATAGTATGCCAGATATTGTAGCACAGTATATTAGAGGAAGGGTAGAGGTAAATTCTAAAATAGGGATTTGGCCAAGATGGCAGAAAACTACCAGATGGCGGGCAAAAGGCCCAATAAAAATAATTATACCCCACAGAGTAGCAAAACTTATACCCACAGCCAGTCCAGACCAGCTCATTCTAACCCTTTACCTAATGCACCTTCTGTTTCAGACATAACTAACTCTATTAAATTGTCTAACCCCACGACACCTAAGAGTGAACCGAAGGGTAATTCTGTTAGTAGTGTCTCTTCTCCCCGACGTATCTGTGGTCACTGCAAACATCCAAACCACGTTATTAGCCGTTGTTGGCAACTGTACCCGGAAAAAAGACCCAATGCTCTAGTTGTAACACAGGGCTTGAGGCCTTCGGAAGGGTTAGGGAGTAAGACCTCCAACCCACAGTGTTTGGACTTGCTTACCCCATTCTTATCGAAAGGGAGACTACTTTTGTCTGAGGGTTCTTCCTGGAAGGACGTGGTGATCTTCCGAGACACCGGTGCCATCCAGACCTTAATTTTAGAGAGTGCTTTGCAAGGTGCCAACACTCTCGACACTGGAGAGGTGGTACTGGTCGAGGGTGTCACTAGTGATACTCGAGCAGTACCCTTCCATAATGTTACCTTGGAATCTGATTTCCACAAGGGTGTTTGTACAGTCGGAGTCACTTCATACCTACCTTTCCCTAATGTTGATGTAATAGTTGGTAATGATTTAGCAGGGGATAAGGTAGGGGACTCCAGACTGAATATTATGTTACCTACCCCCAAGGTTTGCCTGGATCCACCCGCCGCAGAGGATAATGTTGTGTACCCTGCGTGCGCAGTGACCAGGTCTATGGGACTTAACTGTAAGGGCAGCCCTGTGCTTGCCAAGGTGGTAAATCCCGAGGACACGAGGAACTTTCCGAGTGGTGAAAACCAAGTGGACCTTGCGAACACATTCATGGCCCGACTCGATGACATGGCCGAGGACATTGTGGAGAGCCTGCCACCGCCACCTACCGAGAGTAGTGGGGAGGTGGAAGAGAACACTGTTGAGCCTCGGCCAATGGCATCTGACCAAGGCTTAGATGCCTCCTTGGGTGAGTTACAGAAAGCTGACCCCACTCTTGCAGATTGTCATGAGACAGCCGTCTCTATGGAGGAAATTGTAGACACAGCAACTGGGTACTACTGCAATGATCAGATTTTTATGAGAAAATGGAGACCACAGAGTGCTCCCTTGTCAAATGAGTGGGAGGTAGTCCACCAGGTTATGTTGCCAACCTGCTTTAGAGAAAGAGTTTTGGCAGCTGCTCATGATGATCCTATGGGGGGACATCAAGGTATTAATATTATACATCAAAAAATTTTAAAGTATTTTTTCTGGCCCAAGCTGAGAAGCGATGTGGCAAAGTTTTGTAATGCATGTATTGCTTGTCAACTTGTTGGGAAACCAAACCAGACTCCACCTAAAGCTCCTCTAAGGCCTATTGTCGTGCCAGAGGAACCATTTTCTCATGTGGTAATGGACTGTGTTGGTCCATTACCTAGAACTAAGTCTGGTAATATGGTTTCCAGCCCATACCATCCACAGAGTCAGGGGGTAATTGAACGTTTCCGTCTAACTCTGAAGCAGATGTTGAAGACATCGTGCGAGAGTTCCCATACCTTCTGGGATGAGAATTTACCGTATGGTTTGTTTGCGGCTAGAGAGGGATTACAAAGTTCACTGGGTTGTTCTCCTTTTGAGTTAGTCTTTGGCCATAAAGTTCGTGGACCCTTGCAAATGTTACAGGAGAATCTGTTAGGGAACATAACGTTAACCGAAGGTTCGGCTTTCTTTGCGCAACACCACCAGATACTCAAGGACTGCAAGGCGGCGGCACTAAAGTATCTTGGGAAGGCCCAAGAAAAGATGAAAGAACGTAACGATGCTAAGGCTAAGTGGCGGGTATTTCAGCCTGGCGACCCTGTCCTGGTATAAAAGCCTCGACAAGGGAACATTATGTCCGTCAAGTACGAAGGCCCCTACATTGTGACAGAAAAGACTGGGGACCTCACGTACAAAGTGAGGCACTCTGACAAGCGTAACCAGGTAATGCTCGTACATGTAAATCGGCTGAAGAAGTTCCAGGGCCCCAGGCCCATTGCACTAACCAATGTTTCCATTTCCAGTGAGGGAGGGGATGATTGTTCTTGGGACCCAACTAATTTCATTCTCAATAATTCTAGTTCTGTGAATGCTGTGGAGGAGGGACTGTCCCATTTGCAGATGGCCCAACGTGAAGAGGTGCAGTCGTTGGTTGATGAATTCTCCAGTCTGTTCAGGGAGGTCCCGACCCAGACTGATGCCTTTTGCCATGATGTCAAGTTGACGGACTACACCCCCATTCGCCTTCAACCCTATCGGATGAGTCTAGAAAAGAAGGCCATCATATGGAAGGAGGTCGACTTCTTGCTCCAGCATGGCCAAGCCAGGGCTCTTGGTGCTCGCCCTGCCTTTTGGTCCCCAAACCAGACGGCTCCTGGCGATTATGCACCGACTACCGGCAGCTACACAAGGTGACCATTGTGGATGCCTATCCGTTGCGCCGTCTCGAGGACTGCATCGACGAAATCGGGAACGCCTCGTATGTCTCGAAATTCGATCTCTCTAGGGGGTATTATCAAATCCCGCTCACTGAATGTGCTAAACAACTAACTGCGTTCGTGACACCCGAGGGTGTTTTTGAGTATCAGGTGTTACCGTTCGGCTTGCGTAATGCCCCTGCCACGCTCCAGAGACTCATGAACTCTTTGCTCGCTAATGTGCCAAATTGTCGGGCGTATTTAGAAGATAACGTGCTCTTTGACAGTAATTGGGCTGACCACATAGCTAGGTTATGCCAGTTGTTCGCAATCTTGAAAAAGGCAAATCTTACCTTAAATGCAAAAAAGTGTCATTTTGGCCAAGGCACAGTGACGTACCTCGGTTATGAAGTGGGCCAAGGAAAAGTGTTACCTCGTCAAGATAAAATCAGCGCCATTCTGGAGTATCCGGTGCTAAAGTCTAAAAAGGACGTTCAAAGATTAATCGGTATGTGTGCGTACTATCGACATTTTTGTCAGAACTTTTCCAGTGTTGCCACTCCTCTCACAGACTTGTTGCGGAAGGCCGTTAAATTTAAGTGGTCATCAGACTGTGCAGAGGCGTTTAAAAATTTGAAATTGATCTTAGCGTCCGCCCCAGTGCTTGCTAGCCCAAGGTTCGACCGACCGTTTAAAATTCATGTTGATGCGTCTGACTCGGGTGCTGGTGCAGTGTTGTTGCAAACTGGGGATGATCAAGTGGAACACCCAGTATATTATTACTCTGTGAAATTTGACAAGGCGCAACGCAATTATTCAGTGATAGAAAAAGAGGCGTTGGCGCTAGTGTTAACATGTAAAAAGTTCGAAGTTTACCTCACAGGTAATATACTGGAAGTGTACACGGACTATAACCCACTAGTCTTCCTGAATCAGATGAAGGGGAAGAATAAACGCATCCTCAGGTGGGCATTGTACCTACAAGACTTCAATCTTTCCATTACCTACCTACCGGGCCGGCTCAACGTGATAGCCGACGCTCTGTCCCGGTTGCCTGAATAACATTCATCTGGGCCACAGGAAGCCATTTACCAACTGTCATGCTCTAGTTATTTTTTTTTTAGGTTCTCCTGCGACATTAAATATTCCGTGTCCAATTTATTTTCTTCCCTGTTTTTTTTTTTGTCTGTGTTTTTTTTTCAGAGAATTCCTTTGTACTTTTCTTGCAGAGAAATTGTTGTTTTTGATTGATTTTTTTTGTCATAAATTTTCCTTTTTATTCTCTGTATACTCTTACAAAAAAATATGACTACTATTCTAGTAGTCACATTTTTTTTTCTCTGAAGGGGGGAGGAGTGTTACGACCCTGGGTTCCTCAGTGGAAACCAGAGGTCAAAATTGAGCTATTAAACTTTCTTATAGTATAGTTGGATGCATCACGAGCTGAAATTGTTTGTATCTTCCCTGCCAGACGTAAGACTATTCTTGTTTCTCAAAGAGCATTGAAAGACTGAGCTTGGGGTTGATTATTAAATAATAACATAGGCACCAACTATGTTTACTAATACTTTCTAATCATTTGTAAAGTAAACTTGAGTAAGCTTGAGCCAGCTGGGGGGAAGGAGACTGAGACTCGATCTTTCTCTGATCTGGCGTGGTGTGGACAGGATCCTCCTACTCTTCCTCCTCGTTTCCTTATTTCTGTGTCTTGTTCAAGCTAAGTATATACTGTGTACATTATTCAATTTCTGGCATACACGTGTTCAATGTGTAGAGTAGTATACTTTGTGTGTTGTAGGTGTTTTTAGAGTTTATATTACTAGTTGTTCTAAAGGGGGTCCCAGTGGAGCCACGTGGTCTCCCTACCCTAAGCTGACTCTAGCTTCAAGTGTTTCCATAGTAGAACTTTACCCTAGCTTGTGTTCAGTGTAAAACCTTGTATCCTGCTTAAGTGGACCAAGGCTTTTAACGTAAGATAGTGTGGTAAAGTTATTATTGTTTTTGTTATTGGTGTGAATGTATATGGGGGGTTGTTAAGGGGTTAATAAATAAGTAAGTAGTAACGGAGTATCCCTACTTCCTGTGTGGGAGTGCTAGGATCAACCTCTAGTCTGACATGGTCTAGTAGCAAGTTATTATTGCTGTGGATAGTTTATTTTGGGGGCCGGGCCTTTTAGTTCTCCCATATTTGATAACTCTGAATGCTACCTACTGCCCCTACACCCATGTTATAATAGATCCCCCATAGTACAGACACCTCCTAGCTAGCTAGTAGTAAACAGCTAGCTAGTAAAATTCCTTGGCTATTAGCCAACCCTGTGTATGCCCCCTAGAGCCGGACACACAGTTCAAAACAAACAACAAATATATACAGACTGAACTTTCCAGTCATCCAGGGGAGGGACACTGAACTTCACTACGTTCCTTCCCATGTTTCATCCACTCCTGAAACATTGTCATCACTGATATTCTGCCAATAAAAACAAACCTAGTTTTTATTACATATATCTAAAAATTTCACTACAACTAAATCACAGGTTACAGCGGACTGTACAGCCAAGTGTTCGCACTCAATTTAAGAGTGGCAATGTTCAATTGGTCCGCCCCTCCTGTGGTCAACACTTTGAAAAAAATAGCACAACATAATTTTCCATATTCGTTTGTTCTGGGCTTAGACAGTTACACAGGAGGCTTTTAGTGAATAACCAAGTCATATAGGAGAATTTTCCACATTTCTCTATACCAAAATAATATTGATTCTAAATCTTCCAGCGAGTATAAGCAATATTGCCGGAACAACCGTGGGGAATGGTTGGGAGGATGAGGAGACGGGTAAGGGGAGAATGGTGGGGAGGACTGGGAACAGGGACAGGGAAGGTTGCTGTGGCTCAGCAACGCACATGCGTTGCTGAGCCACAGCAACGCGTGGCCGGGTACTGCTAGTTAATAAATAAAAACGAAGTCAGAAACTACTCACCTGTCTATACTGATCCACACCAATGGGTATACCAACACCCAAAATGTTCTAAACTCTGTATTGCACATTTGTCAGGAACTAAGCTTAGTCATCTCATTAGAGAAATGGACACTGCCTTTTGGCACGAAAGGCGGTGGAGTTTCTGATCGGGAAGGAAGAGACAATTGCACACCGCGTTCCGCAAGGCACGGTGCGGCCAGTCTGGGTGGCATAAATATCGTGGGAAGTGAGGTCTCGCCCTCACTCCATTCCCGCCATGGTCCGCGACTCACGAAGCTCCATGAACAGCGCCGCGCCTCATCGATACGTGGGCCAGTACCCTATACTGCATCTCCAGTCTGCTTTACTGTGTACACGGGATTTCTCAAGCAATGGACCCCATGCCCGCTACTATGGTCCCAGATCTGACGCTCCCTGATCCTTCGGGGCCTTCAACATCCCAGGTTGGTACGGCAGGGGCCCCCTACCCTACTCAGCAAAACCTAAGGTAAAGAGAGTTTTCTGTTCAAGTTAGTCAGGACTGTCCCCAGTGCTGGCGTGTGATTAGCGCCGTCCCTCGCGGTCTGTACGTGCCGCCTTAGCTAGTTCCCTAGGGCCTTCTGCCTGTTTGCCTGCCTAGGGTTGCAGGTGCGCCCTCCAGGTCGGGACTGGTGTGCTGGTTGCTGTTGCCACAACGCCCGGGCCGGTGTGTGTTCTGTGCAGTGCCTGTGCGGGCTGCGCCAGGTAGCGCTTCCTCCCATGCAGGCGTCTTTCCTGGAGCCCGGTATGCTGTGTCCTCTAGGCTTGCCCCTAGTGGCCATGTTTCGTGCCTCGCTTGGTTGTGTGTGCACGGCGTGGCTCCCTACTTGTGGACTGGCGTAGCCCTCTGCGGCGACGTCATGTGGCTGGTTTCAGTGGTCCTGTGCCCTGGGGCCTGGCCCATAGGGGCCTAAGCCCGGTAGGTGTCGCCCACGTGGCTTGGAGCTCGGTGGAGCACTCGCCCCTGGTGTGCCCTTTGCTTCCTTCCTCCCCTCCCAGGCGTCTTTCCTGGAACCCGGTATGATGTGTCCCCTAGGCTTGTCCCTAGGGGTCAGGGTTCGTGACGCGCTCGGTCGTGCGTGCCTGGCCGGGCTCCCTGCGAGCGACCTGGCGTCACCCTTGGTGGTGACACCTCCTGGCCGGGTTATTTAGTTGTCTTTGTCCCTAGGGCCCGACCCTAGGGGCACATGCCAAGGTCGGCATCAGCCACGTGGCATGGCACTCCGTGGAGCGCTTGCCTTGGGTTGTGTTCTGCTTCCTTCCTGTCCTTCTCCCTCTCGCCCACGGGCAGGAGACGCCCTCGTGGCGGCGGTGCCCCGGTGGGTAGGCCCCAAAGCTACCTTGCATAAGGGCTGCCTTTGCGTCAGGGTTGGGCTTAGCCTTCCCGTCTTCTGCTGTCTCTACGGCCCAGGTGGGGGCTACTACAGCTTCTATGGCAGGCACGCAGTGGCCTGTTTGCCTTATGCCGCCCCTAGAGCCCGGTTCCCAGGTTCTTTCCTGCTATGTTACAGGTGGCTGCCAGGTCAGTCCAGTGTACCCAGGCATGCTTGTTCCCAGACGCTTTGTCTGGTCGGTGTTGCTGGCACGTTTGTTCCCAGACGTTGTGTTTTGGCACGTTGTTCCCAGACGTCTTGTCTGATTGGTGTAGCCGGCTTGTCCGTACCCAGACGTTTTGTCTGGCCGGTGTAGCCTGGCTTGTTCGTCCCAGACGTTTTGTCTGGCCGGTGTAGCCCGGCTTGTTCGTCCCAGACATTTTGTCTGGCCGGTGTCGCCCGGCATGTTCATACACAGACTTTTGTCTGGCTGGTGTAGCCCGGCTTGTTCGTCCCAGACGTTTTGTCCGACCGGTGTAGCCCAGTTTGTTCATACCCAGATGTTTGTCTGGCTGGTGTAGCCCAGCTTGTTCGTCCCAGATGTTTGTCTGGCTGGTGTAGCCCAGCTTGTTCGTCCCAGACGTTTGCCTGGCTGGTGTAGCCCAGCTTGTTCGTCATAGACGTCTTGTCTGACCGGTGGAGCCCAGCTTGTTCGTACCCAGACGTTTAGTCTGGCCGGTATTGCACGGTATGATCGTCCCAGCTGTTTGGTCTGACCGGCGTAGCGCGGCCTGTTTGTACCCAGACGTTTCGTCCGTCTGGTGTAGCCGCCTGTTATTCCCGCCCGTACACGTCCCCTCCCGTTCTCCCTGTTCTGTTCTACTCCTTCTGTGTAGGCGCCTGCTGTAGAGCGGTCTGTCCGCTTGGGTGGGCTATGCTATGTTATATATTATTTATTTAAGTTTTTCTAAAATTAATTTATTATATTGTTCAGCTTTCATTTATGTCTCATATTTACTTACTATTCCCGTTGCAGTGTTAAAGCAGTGTCCATTGCTGTGGGATACTCAAATAATTTTGTTTTCACTTTTGAGAATATTATTGTTTTAATCTAGCCAAACTATTCCATGAATAGTACTGTTTTAATATAACCAATCTATACCATGAATATTACAGTTTTAATCTATCCAAACTATACCATGCATATTACAGTTTTAATCTATCCAAACTATACCATGCATATATTACTGTTTTAACCTAACCATTCTATACCTTGAATAATACTGCTTTAATCTACCCAAACTATCCATGAATACCACTGTTTACTCTTTTTAATTGTTCAGCTTAAATACAAGTATATTATAATATGGTCTTAATCTATTTAATTGTTCAGCTGCAGTGAGTCTTTTATTTACTCCGCTATTTATTCTCTGTTTTCTAGCATTGCTTAAGCCTCATGCCTTTCTTGCTGTTTTGGCCTCGCTATGTTATCTATATTATTTATTTAAGTTTTCTAAAATTAATTTGTTACATAGTCCAGCTTTCAGTTATGTCCGGTATTTACTTAATAATACTGTTGTAGTGTTAAAGCAGTGTCCATTTCTAGTGGGATACTCAAATAATTTGGTTTTTCTCTTTTGAGATTAATATTGTTTTAATTCTTCCAAACTATACCACGAATAATACTGCCTTAATATAACCAAACTATACCATGAATAATACGGTGTTAATATAACCAAACTATACCATGAATAATACTGTTTAATCTATCCACGAATTTTTTTTTACTAACAAGCTTAGGTATACACATCAATGTGCTGTTACCCTATTCTGTATGAAGGACCACACAGTGTAGAAAAAAAAAAACAGCTAGAAGCTCATCCAACATCCACACCTCACAGGACGGCCAGTCATACATGGAATCAGGAGAGACCAAGAAATGTAAGACTGATCTATTAGCCTCCACTAGCAAAATCTGGGTACATCACAAAAAAAAATCAAATTCAAAATTCAAAAATTCAATTCAAAAATTCAAATTCAAACTCAAATGTTTATTCAGGTAAACTACATACATACAAGAGATTATAAAAAAATTATAGATTTATACATAGAGCTAGTACATAAAATGCCTAAAGCCACTATTACGCAAAGCGTTTCGGGCAGGAAAAACATTAAAGACTAAAACTTAATACTAATTGAGATTAAAGTATAAAATGTGTTGAGAACAAATAAAAATAAAAAAGGGGGGAACATTGCAGAAAAAACAGCACAAATACAATTAGGTCGACAAAGAGCGTTGTTTAAAAAAATTAGGGTAGGGCTTAGTTTTTATCTTAAACTGGTTGAGAGAGGTACAGTATTTAACATGATTGGGAAGGTCATTCCACATTCTGGGTCCCTTGATTTGTAGAGCATTTCTAGTTTGATTAAGTCGTACTCTTGGAATATCAAATAGGTATTTGTTTCTGGTGTGGTGCTCATGGGTTCTGTTTCAACCTTCAATGAAGCTTTTGAGGTCAGGATTGGCATTACAGTTCAGCACTATATATATATATATATATATATATATATATATATATATATATATATATATATATATATATATATATATATATATATATATATATATATATATATATAGATATATAGATATATATATATATATATATATATATATATATATATATATATATATATATATATATATATATATTTATATATATATTTATATATATATATATATATAGATATATATATAGATATATATATATATATATATATATATATATATATATATATATATATATATATTTTATATATATATATATATATATATTTATTTATATATATATATATATATATATATATATATATATATATATATATATATATATATATATATATTTATATATATATATATATATATATATATATATATATATATATATATATATATATATATATATATATATATATATATATTAGTATATTTTGGTAGCAGTCTTTCCTGTAGACATATATTATTAAATATGACCGAAAAAGTAAGATTAATAATTCTAACACGAATTTTCTCAATCTTTCGTACATTACGCTTCACTGTTGGAGGTAAATCAAAAATCAATTCTCCAAATTTCATTTTTATTTCTAGTCTGACGCGACACGGGCGCGTTTCGTAAAACTTATTACATTTTCAAAGACTTTAGTTCACAAATACACAACTGATTAGAACTTACGTATCTCCGATTTTATATCTACATTTGAGTGAGGTGGGAGGGGTGATGTGGCATTAACACAAGACAGAACAAGAGGGGATATTAATAGGGTATTAAAAGTATCAACACAAGACAGAACACAAACAATGGGTATTGAATAGAAGTGTTTGTAGAAAGCCTATTGGTCCATATTTCTTGATGCTTCTATATTGGAGCGGAGTCTTGAGGTGGGTAGAATATAGTTGTGCAATAATTGGCTGTTGATTGCTGGTGTTGACTTCTTGATGTGTAGTGCCTCGCAAACGTCAAGCCGCCTGCTATCGCTGTATCTATCGATGATTTCTGTGTTGTTTACTAGGATTTCTCTGGCGATGGTTTGGTTGTGGGAAGAGATTATATGTTCCTTAATGGAGCCCTGTTGCTTATGCATCGTTAAACGCCTAGAAAGAGATGTTGTTGTCTTGCCTATATACTGGGTTTTTTGGAGCTTACAGTCCCCAAGTGGGCATTTGAAGGCATAGACGACGTTAGTCTCTTTTAAAGCGTTCTGTTTTGTGTCTGGAGAGTTTCTCATGAGAAGGCTGGCCGTTTTTCTGGTTTTATAGTAAATCGTCAGTTGTATCCTCTGATTTTTGTCTGTAGGGATAACGTTTCTATTAACAATATCTTTCAGGACCCTTTCCTCCGTTTTATGAGCTGTGGAAAAGAAGTTCCTGTAAAATAGTCTAATAGGGGGTATAGGTGTTGTGTTAGTTGTCTCTTCAGAGGTTGCATGGCTTTTCACTTTCCTTCTTATGATGTCTTCGATGAAACCATTGGAGAAGCCGTTATTGACTAGGACCTGCCTTACCCTACAGAGTTCTTCGTCGACTTGCTTCCATTCTGAGCTGTGGCTGAGAGCACGGTCGACATATGCGTTAACAACACTCCTCTTGTACCTGTCAGGGCAGTCGCTGTTGGCATTTAGGCACATTCCTATGTTTGTTTCCTTAGTGTAGACTGCAGTGTGGAAACCTCCGCCCTTTTCCATGACTGTTACATCTAGAAAGGGCAGCTTCCCATCCTTTTCCATCTCGTAAGTGAAACGCAGCACGGAACTCTGCTCAAATGCCTCCTTCAGCTCCTGCAGATGTCTGACATCAGGTACCTGTGTAAAAATGTCGTCAACATACCTGCAGTATATGGCCGGTTTCAAGTTCATGTCGACTAAGATTTTTTGCTCGATGGTACCCATGTAGAAGTTTGCAAACAGGACACCTAGGGGAGAACCCATGGCGACCCCATCTACTTGCTTATACATGTGCCCATCCGGGCTCAAGAAGGGTGCCTCTTTAGTACAAGCTTGGAGTAGTTTCCTCAGAATATTTTCTGGCATGTCAAGAGGAGTACAGGCTGGATCACGATACACTCTGTCGGCTATCATTCCGATTGTCTCGTCCACAGGTACGTTGGTAAACAGCGATTCTACGTCCAACGAGGCTCTTATCCCTGTGGCCCGTGTGCCCCGCAGTAAGTCAACAAATTCCTTTGGAGACTTCAGGCTGAAGGCGCAAGGAACATAAGGAGTCAGCAGGCCGTTGAGTCGCTTCGCCAGTCTGTACGTGGGTGTGGGTATCTGGCTAATGATTGGCCGAAGTGGGTTTCCAGGCTTGTGCGTCTTGACATTTCCATACGCATATCCAGGTTTATATTCCCCAATGATCTTTGGCAGGTGGAGTCCGGATTTCTTGGCGTTCACAGTTTCGATCAGTTTGTTGACCTTTGCTTTTAATTCGGCTGTAGTGTCCTTCGTTACCCTTTGGAACTTAGTTTGGTCAGAGAGTATGATGTTCATTTTCGCCAGATATTCGTCTTTTTTAAGAATGACATATATTGGCGACTTGTCACCTCTCCTGACAACTATCTCCTTGTTCTCACGAAGGCTTTTAGCTGCCGCTTTAAGCTCGGGGGACAGTATGGTGCTTCTGTAGTTGCCTCGATTCTTTCCTCCTTCTGCAATAAGTTCTGCTTGTAAGGTATCTTTGGTAGTGACCTTCTTTTGTGTCTCGAGGTCGAATATGTCGTCCAACAGAATTTCCAACTCTACTTTCCGGGCCATCTCACTCGGTTTGGACATAACATGACAGTTTATGCCCAGATTTAGGAGAGTGACTTGGTCCTCAGTGAGGTTAATTCCTGCAAGGTTCAGGAAGCCATCTCTTGGTCGTGGAATTGCCATAGGTCCTCCATATAATGTTGTTAGTTTCTTGATAATCCTTGTTTCAGTGCTGAGGTGATGTTGGTCTGTGAGGATGTCGAGGTGTTGTTCAATGCGGGTACGGATACTATGGTCGATGTTGCTATTTCTCCACTCGTTTGTAGCATGAAGTAGTTGCGTTTTGTTGTCTTTGATTTCATTCTCTGCCTTGTAATATATGTCTACAGGAAAGACTGCTACCAAAATATACTAATATTAAAGCGCACGACCCAGCAGCAAGGAATGAAGCCTTCACGATAAAATATCGCCAGGATCTGATTCGTGATCAGATATACAAGGCAGAGAATGAAATCAAAGACAACAAAACGCAACTACTTCATGCTACAAACGGGTGGAGAAATAGCAACATCGACCATAGTATCCGTACCCGCATTGAACAACACCTCGACATCCTCACAGACCAACATCACCTTAGCACTGAAACAAGGATTATCAAGAAACTAACAACATTATATGGAGGACCTATGGCAATTCCACGACCAAGAGATGGCTTCCTGAACCTTGCAGGAATTAACCTCACTGAGGACCAAGTCACTCTCCTAAATCTGGGCATAAACTGTCATGTTATGTCCAAACCGAGTGAGATGGCCCGGAAAGTAGAGTTGGAAATTCTGTTGGACGACATATTCGACCTCGAGACACAAAAGAAGGTCACTACCAAAGATACCTTACAAGCAGAACTTATTGCAGAAGGAGGAAAGAATCGAGGCAACTACAGAAGCACCATACTGTCCCCCGAGCTCAAAGCGGCAGCTAAAAGCCTTCGTGAGAACAAGGAGATAGTTGTCAGGAGAGGTGACAAGTCGCCAATATATGTCATTCTTAAAAAAGACGAATATCTGGCGAAAATGAACATCATACTCTCTGACCAAACTAAGTTCCAAAGGGTAACGAAGGACACTACAGCCGAATTAAAAGCAAAGGTCAACAAACTGATCGAAACTGTGAACGCCAAGAAATCCGGACTCCACCTGCCAAAGATCATTGGGGAATATAAACCTGGATATGCGTATGGAAATGTCAAGACGCACAAGCCTGGAAACCCACTTCGGCCAATCATTAGCCAGATACCCACACCCACGTACAGACTGGCGAAGCGACTCAATGGCCTGCTGACTCCTTATGTTCCTTGCGCCTTCAGCCTGAAGTCTCCAAAGGAATTTGTTGGCTTACTGCGGGGCACACGGGCCACAGGGATAAGAGCCTCGTTGGACGTAGAATCGCTGTTTACCAACGTACCTGTGGACGAGACAATCGGAATGATAGCCGACAGAGTGTATCGTGATCCAGCCTGTACTCCTCTTGACATGCCAGAAAATATTCTGAGGAAACTACTCCAAGCTTGTACTAAAGAGGCACCCTTCTTGAGCCCGGATGGGCACATGTATAAGCAAGTAGATGGGGTCGCCATGGGTTCTCCCCTAGGTGTCCTGTTTGCAAACTTCTACATGGGTACCATCGAGCAAAAAATCTTAGTCGACATGAACTTGAAACCGGCCATATACTGCAGGTATGTTGACGACATTTTTACACAGGTACCTGATGTCAGACATCTGCAGGAGCTGAAGGAGGCATTTGAGCAGAGTTCCGTGCTGCGTTTCACTTATGAGATGGAAAAGGATGGGAAGCTGCCCTTTCTAGATGTAACAGTCATGGAAAAGGGCGGAGGTTTCCACACTGCAGTCTACACTAAGGAAACAAACATAGGAATGTGCCTAAATGCCAACAGCGACTGCCCTGACAGGTACAAGAGGAGTGTTGTTAACGCATATGTCGACCGTGCTCTCAGCCACAGCTCAGAATGGAAGCAAGTCGACGAAGAACTCTGTAGGGTAAGGCAGGTCCTAGTCAATAACGGCTTCTCCAATGGTTTCATCGAAGACATCATAAGAAGGAAAGTGAAAAGCCATGCAACCTCTGAAGAGACAACTAACACAACACCTATACCCCCTATTAGACTATTTTACAGGAACTTCTTTTCCACAGCTCATAAAACGGAGGAAAGGGTCCTGAAAGATATTGTTAATAGAAACGTTATCCCTACAGACAAAAATCAGAGGATACAACTGACGATTTACTATAAAACCAGAAAAACGGCCAGCCTTCTCATGAGAAACTCTCCAGACACAAAACAGAACGCTTTAAAAGAGACTAACGTCGTCTATGCCTTCAAATGCCCACTTGGGGACTGTAAGCTCCAAAAAACCCAGTATATAGGCAAGACAACAACATCTCTTTCTAGGCGTTTAACGATGCATAAGCAACAGGGCTCCATTAAGGAACATATAATCTCTTCCCACAACCAAACCATCGCCAGAGAAATCCTAGTAAACAACACAGAAATCATCGATAGATACAGCGATAGCAGGCGGCTTGACGTTTGCGAGGCACTTCACATCAAGAAGTCAACACCAGCAATCAACAGCCAATTATTGCACAACTATATTCTACCCACCTCAAGACTCCGCTCCAATATAGAAGCATCAAGAAATATGGACCAATAGGCTTTCTACAAACACTTCTATTCAATACCCATTGTTTGTGTTCTGTCTTGTGTTGATACTTTTAATACCCTATTAATATCCCCTCTTGTTCTGTCTTGTGTTAATGCCACATCACCCCTCCCACCTCACTCAAATGTAGATATAAAATCGGAGATACGTAAGTTCTAATCAGTTGTGTATTTGTGAACTAAAGTCTTTGAAAATGTAATAAGTTTTACGAAACGCGCCCGTGTCGCGTCAGACTAGAAATAAAAATTAAATTTGGAGAATTGATTTTTGATTTACCTCCAACAGTGAAGCGTAATGTACGAAAGATTGAGAAAATTCGTGTTAGAATTATTAATCTTACTTTTTCGGTCATATTTAATAATATATATATATATATATATATATATATATATATATATATATATATATATATATATATATATATATATATATATATATATATATATATATATATATATATATTTCCACGTAACATACCCCTCCCCATAAAATAAGAGTCATATCGGAAGAGCAGCACTCAAGAGGGCAATCTATACTCTTGCTCCCTCCGTTCCTGAAGTGTCACTCCTCCAGTTGGTGACGTGGCTCGTACCACCTTGCCAGTCACTTGCCTCATTGTATCTCCACCTCGCATAGTACCGGGTGTGATGGGTGTTCCCTGAACACCTACAAGAAATCCCCTCTCCGTGGCTACGGGTGTACTCCCAGGCTCGTTACCACTTCAAGATTCAGTGCATGCAGCGCCTCCACCGAGTCGTGCACTCCGAGATAGTCTTGCATTTCCACTGCGTCCTACAGGTACTCCATGTTTCCTCTCATGATCTCCTCTTCGCCAATCTTCTCTCTTCTCAGTTCCTCTTCTCCCGTAGGTGCGTTGTCTCCTCACAGTGGCACTTGTAACCTGCACTCCATCCAGCAGCTTCCTCTCTTCCACACTAGGCTTTTGCGATGGCCCAATGCCCCTCTGGTTAGGCTGGCGCCTACCCTGGGTGTACCTATTCCCTGCTTTCTTCGTATTGCCTTTCCTATACCACTCGCTCCTTCGTTCCCGACGAACATCTTCACTCCTCCATGAGATTCTCTTCCCTGCAGACGTCTTCTTCGGTTCGTGGTTGGGCTCATCCACCTCCCTGTGGCTCACCTCACCACGGTGGTTCATCTTGCACCTACCACTATTCATCTGGCCGGCATAGGGTGCCTTGCGTCGTGGCTCCTCCACTCTGCCCCTCACTGCCGTTCGCTCATCCACTGAGCTTACTTTATTCACGTTTTTGTATGGAGGGAGTGCGGTCTGCAGCCTCTTCACCGCCCCAGGCGTTTGTACAGCTGCTCCTCGCCACTCCTCCACACGCATCATCAGGCTTAGTCGGAGGTCCCCGTCGGGGTTTTCCACAACCTCCGACGACCTCTCTGCACTCTCGCCCTCGTTGTCGTCGTCTCTGGCGACGTTTTCCCTGGCGAAGTCGGCTTCCTCACCACCATCTGAACGACCGATACCTCACCTGGCAGGGTTGTACCGCTGCTTGCAACATAGGCACTCCTGGCCCAATCGGGTTGTATCCTGCCTCCTCCGAGGTCATTACCCAGCACCATCTGTACATGCTCTAGGGGTAACTTAGGGGCTACAGCTACTATAGCTTTCTCGACTCCGCAGTCGGCAATCAGCTGTACTTCGTGAAGTGGCAACCTGTATTCCTTCCCCACACTGCGTATCCTCACCACTTCCACAGGTGAATCATTAAATTCCTTGGGGAGAATACTCCTGGTCACCATACAGCACCCGTATCTCGAAGCACGGCCACCTCCTCTGGGTCTGACTTTCCAAACTTCACGTTGGCCCCGAAAACGAAGGGATGTTCACCCAACTTCATTTCCCAACCATTCACGTTGGGTCCACTATAATATGGGGTGTGAACAAACACTCTCTCCTCTTCCAACATTAATCCTACATTCCTTTGGTGCTCCTCACACTCGCGGGCATAATGTCCTCTCACACCACAGTTGTAGCATCGGCCACCTCCCCTGGGCGGCCACTCGCTAGTCACTCTGACGGTACCACTTGCAGACGTCCCCTGGGTCCTCCTTGGACTCCCTGTCGTCGTATCCGGGACTGCAGCACTCGCTCCCGAGTTAGGTCCACTGCTCACAGCTTGGGGCTTCCTCCCCGCGTCTCTTGAGCTCTTGAACCGCGTCACTTCATCGGGCACACTACTCATGGGAGAGTCCCCACTCGTCCTCGCTCCTCCTGAACTCCTAAGGTTCCCTCCCGACCTGGGGTAAGGCGAGTGTCTGGGCGGCCCCTCCCTCCTGATATGTAGCGCCTCCTCCAGCATGTCGGCTCGGTCCGCCGCAGCCTTCAGGTCCTTAATACCTGCTTCTCTCACCCTTACTCGCAACTCAGGATGGAGCACCGACATAAACTTCTCCATCACTATCAGTCGTTTGATATCATCCACCGACTCCGCTTGCTCCGCCTTCAACCATCGTAGGAATTTCCGTTCCATATCCCTGGCGGTCTCGGCGTAAGTCTTTCCCGACGCTCTTGTACACTCTCTGAACCGCTTCCGGTACATCTCCGGAGTCAGCCGGAATGAGTGGAGAACCGCATTCTTAATCGCGTCATAACTAGTACACTCCTCTAGGTCCAGCATGTTATAGGCTTCCCGGGCCTCACCAGTCAACCTGCCCTGGACCAGAGCAGCCCAATCATCTTCCGGCCACTCCTTCAGAGTTGCTATCCGTTCAAAGTGTTCGAAGAACGCCTCAGCTTCTTGTGGTTCGAACGTAGGTAAGTCACGTTCCCTTACCTTGAGGTCATCCCGCCGTGCAGGTAGTGAGGGCAGACCACGTTCAACGCGACGCAATTCGACTTCTTTCTTTGCCTTTATCTCCTCCAGTCGCAGTTGTCTCTCTCCTTCTCGCTGCAGCCGAGCTTCTCGCTCCTCTCGCTGCATTTGCGCTTCTCTCTCCTCTCGTCGCAGCTGGGCTTCCAGTTGCATCTTCATTATTTCCAGTTGCAGGCTCCTCTTACTACAGCCGGACCTTCCACTGCTCCCATGTTCACTGTGAATTCTCTCCACACTGGTAGGCGCTTGGGGAGGCCCTAGTCGAGACGTTTCACCTTGCGACGGCTCTCCTCGGGACGGCTCCTCTTGAGATGGCTCCTCTCCCGTCGCTTCCTCTCGAGCTGTGAGCTGTGCCATGATCTCTATCCTTCGCTCCGCTACCTTAGTCGTCCTCAACCTGATCCCAAAGTGGTTTGCCACTTGTTGGAGCTGGGCCTTGGTACACTCTTCCAAAATTCTCTCGTCCCTTGTGTCAATAAATTTCTTTACTTTGTCTTCCTCCATCTCTATATCATCAAGCATACACGACAGCACAGACAAGTTAGTAGGCACTAATTTCACCGTTTCAGTCCCTTTGCTGGTTGAGTAACAGTACCACCGAATTCACTGGCCACACTGTATTAGTACCCTGGCAACACTTGTCTTGAAATTTGGTCCACACTGTAGCTTGATCCACGCTTCCTGGCGAAGTTCCCAGTTCTTGGCTACTGGGGTTCGAATCCTGGCAAGGTCGCCAGTTCTCTGTCACGTGGGGGTGGGCGGTCTGGGGCTCTGCTAACACTCGGCTGCTAGGGGCTCAAAGGCCCAAATACTCAGCCCCTCCGACTCCCTGGATTCACCGGAGTCTCCTTGGTCACACAAGAGAGGACCAACAATGCCCACCTCCGCAGGTCTTTGCTTCCACCACAAAGGGGTGCCACTGATTCACCCTGGAAGCCCTTCAGTCAAACACGGGGAAACTGCTGTTAACAGTTCCGGCCTAGACCCGTGGGGGAGTGAAGGAAGACTCAGGCTTACCTATAACCATAACCTCCCTGAGTCTTGCCTGCCAGACAAAAAAGGTTGCAGGAATTCCTTTCCCGCCTGTCTTCTCTATCTTCCTCTTAGCAAGGTCGCCAGCTGGGTTATTATATCTGCACCCCAGCAATGCAGTTCAGTGGGTGTATTATATATTGTTTGTAGCCAGAAATGTATGCTCATAGAGAAATATCATAAATGGAGGCACACTCAAACACAGTAATAAAATGTGTGGATTTACTGATGCAAATTACATGAACACACACACACAATCACAAGTAATACATGAATATGGAATATGGATAATGAGTCTGGAGATCGTCAGCCTCTTCTTCCACGACCTCCAACACTCCTTCAACTGGGCAGAAGGACAGGAGTCTCACACTCTCACAGGAGGGCCTCTTCACCACGTCGGCGCCTCTTCTTCACTGTCCTGCCATCCATACACACTGTCCTCTCTGACAGTCCTGGACACAAGCTGCCTTGCAGTCTATTCTACTATTAAAGTAATAAAGTCTTGCTGCCACATACACAAGTAAATATTGTGGCCTAACTAGCCTACTCATACAAGGGGTAATGGGAGGGAAAATGATCTGCCTTACATTCCTGGCTCACGACGCCTGTCCCTCGATAGTGTGAGGTTCCCACGCTTCCTCGGGTCGATTCTTGGCGATCCAGGACGTTCCACAGGTCCTCAGGTGTCGTGGAGCCTTCGCGTCGTCGCCGTTCCAATCCCTGAGATTCAGCTACCCCAATCCTGGTTCATCGATGGGCGCTGAGCTAATCACTATTTTCCCCACACTCGCCTCTCCCACAAGGCGTTGCTCCTTGTCCTAGGCACGGTGTCGTCCTTCCAAGATTCTCAGTGGATGTGACCCCAGTCACAGCTAGGCCTGCCCGCCCACCTTCCAGACCTCAACGTCCAGACAGCGGCGCCGCCCAGCGTCGTCGCCGACTATTTTCCAAGTTTGGCACTTCTCTGCTCACTGAACTTGGTTCCTCTTTTGCTTCCCAGAAGCGCAGGGTCTCCAATAACTATGATGGGCTGCGATGGCCAGCTCAATCCACTGAACAAGGCTTGCAGAGCCTCCAATCCTTGAGAGCAGACCGAGGCGCGTCCTGTCGCTTCCAAGGTCAGAACCACTCTGACGTTGGCGCCGCCCGGGGCACTCGGTGACGTCATGGCGGGCCCTGATTGGTCGCCTGCAACCTACGTCGGCCAATCCGCGATCGGCAATGTCCCTTCCAAAAGGTCATATCTGCCGTAGGGGATACTGTTTCATTTTATAACAGGGCGCCAATTTTCCTTTATTTACAACTTATAATATAACTTCCTTCCCTTAACTGGCAGCCGGTCTGGTCGCCACATATATCATTAGACTCCCTGAACCTCAGAGAATCAGTAGGGAGAGCTGATATGACTCTTTAAGCCGGCAAACGAAAGAAATAGGAGAGGGCACCGTAACAATGTTTATCATGATAAATGTTAGAATCAAATATTTAGATTCGTAACAGGGAACATGGCAGAAAATAGCAAATATACAATTTGGTCAACAAACAGCATTGTTTAAAAATAGTAAGACATTGTTTAAAATAGTAAGACATTGTTTAAAATAGTAAGACATGGGTTGACATATAGGGGTAAGGTAGGTTACATGGAGTTAATTAGGTAGAACTTAGTTTTTATCTTAAACTGGTTGGGAGAGGTACAGTCTTTGACATGATTGAGAAGGTCATTCCACATTCTGGGTCCCTTGATTTGTAACGCATTTTTAGTTTGATTAAGTCGTACTCTTGGAATATCAAATTGGTATTTGTTTCTGGTGTTGTGCCCATAGGTTCTGTTACAACCTTCTAAGAAGCTTCTAAGAAGGTCAGGATTGACATTACAGAACACCGTTTTATATATATAAAATACACATGAGAGGATGTGCAGTGACTTAATAACTAACATATTTAGAGATTTGAGTAAGGGAACCAAGTGATGTCTGTGGCCAGAGTTAGATATTGTTCTAATAGCAGCTTTGTGTTGAGTAATTAAAGAACGTAAATGAGTTTGGGTAGTAGAACCCCAAGCACAAATACCATAGTTGAGACAAGGATAGATGAGAGAGTAATAGAGCGTCACCAGGGCAGGGCGAGGTACAAAAAATCTGATCTTAGAAAGAATGCCAACAGTTTTAGAAACTTTTTTTTGCTATATTTAGAATGTCCCTGGAAATTCAACTTGTTGTCGATGAGGACACCAAGGAATTTACCATCAACTTCGTTATTAATTTGTATATTGTTTATTCTTAAATTAATTTCATTTGAGGATTTATTACCAAACAAAATATAGAAAGTTTTGGCAATGTTAAGGGTGCGTTTGTTGGCAGTTAGCCAAAGATGGACTTTATTTAGTTTAGTATTCACAGTGACATTTAGAGCAAGGGGGTCAGGACTGGAGAAAATGAAAGGTGTGTCATCAGCAAATAAAATTGATTTGAGGTGCTGAGAGGCATTTGGAAGGTCATTAAAGTAGATGAGAAAGAGGAGAGGGCCAAGTATGCTGCACCAATGTTTATGGGTAAGGTAGGAGAAATGGAATTATTCACAGAAACATAATGTTAATGTTGTATATATATTTACATATATACACTCATTTACACAAATACATGTACATATCAATAATCGTTTTATATCACAAGTAATTCAACAAGAGGAGAGAGACATAAGTTGCGTAATGTCAGTACAATCATATTGACCGACCGAGCCCCATTGTAAATATCTGAGGCTTCCTGACCATAAAGTTACTGCTGTAGTCGAGGGGTAAGAACATTGAATGTACCTAGTATTACTTTTTTTTTTACTAACAAGCTTAGGTATACACATCAATGTGCTGTTACCCTATTCTGTATGAAGGACCACACAGTGTAGAAAAAAAAAAAACAGCTAGAAGCTCATCCAACATCCACACCTCACAGGACGGCCAGTCATACATGGAATCAGGAGAGACCAAGAAATGTAAGACTGATCTATTAGCCTCCACTAGCAAAATCTGGGTACATCACAAAAAAAAATCAAATTCAAAATTCAAAAATTCAATTCAAAAATTCAAATTCAAACTCAAATGTTTATTCAGGTAAACTACATACATACAAGAGATTATAAAAAAATTATAGATTTATACATAGAGCTAGTACATAAAATGCCTAAAGCCACTATTACGCAAAGCGTTTCGGGCAGGAAAAACATTAAAGACTAAAACTTAATACTAATTGAGATTAAAGTATAAAATGTGTTGAGAACAAATAAAAATAAAAAAGGGGGGAACATTGCAGAAAAAACAGCACAAATACAATTAGGTCGACAAAGAGCGTTGTTTAAAAAAATTAGGGTAGGGCTTAGTTTTTATCTTAAACTGGTTGAGAGAGGTACAGTATTTAACATGATTGGGAAGGTCATTCCACATTCTGGGTCCCTTGATTTGTAGAGCATTTCTAGTTTGATTAAGTCGTACTCTTGGAATATCAAATAGGTATTTGTTTCTGGTGTGGTGCTCATGGGTTCTGTTTCAACCTTCAATGAAGGTATATATATATATATATATATATATATATATATATATATATATATATATATATATATATATATATATATATATATATATATATATATGAATGATATGAATGATAAATGAATGATAAAACTACCCATTTCATTATGTATGAGGTCAATTTTTTTTTATTGGAGTTAAAATTAACTTAGATATATGACCGAACCTAATTAAACCTACCTAACCTAACCTAACCTATCTCTATAGGTTAGGTTAGGTTAGGTAGCCGAAAAAGTTAGGTTAGAGGTTAGGTTAGGTAGGTTAGGTTGTCGAAAAACAATTAATTCATGAAAACTTGGCTTATTAGGCAAATTGGGCCTTGCATAGTAGGCTGAGAAGTGCGTTCTGGCTACTAGGTACGACATATATATATATATATATATATATATATATATATATATATATATATATATATATATATATATAGATATATATATATATATATATATATATATATATATGTATATATATATATATATATATATGTATATATATATATATATATATATATATATATATATATATATATATATATATATATATATATATATATATATATATATATATATATATATATATATAATACTCATGAGAGGATGTGCAGTGACTTAATGTCTAACATATTCAGAGATTTGAGTAGGGGTACCGAGTGATGTCTGGGGCCAGAGTTGGATAGTTGGATATTGTCCTAATAGCAGCTTTGTGTTGAGTAATTAGAGGACGTAAATGATTTTGGGTAGTAGAACCCCAAGCACAAATACCATAGTTGAGATATGGATAGATGAGGGAATAATAGAGCGTCACCAGGGCAGGGCGGGGTACATAATATCTGATCTTAGAAAGAATGCCAACAGCTTTTGAAACTTTTTTGATATATTTAGAATGTGTCCCTGGAAATTCAGCTTGTGGTCAATGACAACGCCAAGGAATTTGTCATCTATTTTGTTACAAATTTGGGTATTGTTTATCCTGAGATTTATTTGATTAGAGGATTTATTGCCGAACAGAATGTAGAAAGTTTTGTCAATGTTAAGGGTGAGTTTGTTGGCAGTTAGCCAAAGATGGACTTTATTTAGCTCAGTATTCACTGTGACATTTAGAGGATGGGGGTCAGAACCGGAGTAAATGAAGGTTGTGTCGTCAGCAAATAGAACTGGTTTGAGGTGTTGGGAGGCATTTGGAAGGTCATTAATGTAGATGAGAAAGAGTAGAGGGGCAAGTCTCCGTGGTGTAGTGGTAAGACACTCGCCTGGCGTTCCGCGAGCGCTATGTCATGGGTTCGTATCCTGGCCGGGGAGGATTTACTGGGCGCAATTCCTTAACTGTAGCCTCTGTTCAACGCAACAATAAAATGTGTACTTGGATGAAAAAACGATTCTTCGCGGCAGGGGATCGTATTCCAGGGACCTTAGGATTAAGGACTTGCCCGAAACGCTACGCGTACTAATGGCTGTACAAGAATGTAACAACTCTTGTATATATCTCAAAAAAAAAAAAAAAAAAAAAAAAAGTATGCTGCCCTGAGGAACACCAATGTTGATGGGTAGGGTGGGAGAAATTGAATTATTCACAGAAACATACTGGAGCCTGTCAGTAAGGTAGGATTTGAGGTATTGCAGGGAGTGTCCTCTGACTCCATAATGATGTAATTTAAGAAGAAGGTTTTGGTGGCTGACAGTGTCAAAAGCTTTACACAGTTCTACAAATAGCCCAACAGGGAACTCATTTTTATCAAGAGCTGCATGAATCAAGTTAATCATACTAATAAGTGCATCGTTAGTGCTTTTTTTGGGTCTGAAGCCATATTGACAAGAGCTAAGTATATTGTGTTTGGCTAGATAAGAGTAAAGTTACTTGTAGATTAGTTTTTTCAAATATTTTTGACAAGTTTTTGACAAGTTTGGCAGGATTGATATAGGTCTGTAGTTGTTAACGTCAGTGAGATCACCACATTTGTGGACAGGGGTTACTCTCGCTTTTTTTAGAATATCTGCATAAGTTTGGAGTTCAAGTGACTTGTTGAAGAGCAATGCAATAGCAGGGGCTAAAGATCTGGAGGCTTTTTTGTAAATTAAAGTTGGTATCTCCTCAAGGGCACTAGACTTGGTTTGAAGGGAAAGGATTATCTATTTATTTATTTATTTTTATTTATTTATGCATATACAAGAATGTACATAAGGAATGTGAGGATACAATTATGGTAATTACAGTCTTGTAAAGCCACTAGCACGCGCAGCGTTTCGGGCAACATCTCATTAACATCAGTGGAATTTGTAGACTTTAGGTACAGAGAGTGTGGATAGTTACCTGTAAGATAGTCCTGAACATCAGTACTGGAAGATGGAATATCATTTGCAAGGAATGACCCAATGGAAGAGAAGAACCTATTGAACTCAATAACAGTATCAGAGGCTGAAAGCTGACCATCGTTATTGGACAGGAGTATTGATTTGTTATTTAAAATCTTCTTTGATCCCAATGTTTGTGAAATTGTGCTCCATTTTTTTTTAATGTTGCCCTTTGTTTGGGTAAATTTATCTTCATAGTATTTAGTTTTGGCTCTTCTAATTATTTTAGATAGCAATAACGAGTAATTCTTTGAAAATTCTTTGGAGACGGTTCCAAACCTATACTTCTTCTCAAGGTCATGTTTTTTTAAAGGATTTAAGTATTCCCTTTGTAAGCCAAGGATTGTCTAGCCTTTTGGTTTTGACTTGTTTCGTTAGCATAGGACAGTGGGTGTTATAAAGGCTGAGCGTTTTTTGAAGAAAATATTTCAATGCTAGGTTGATGTCCCCTATGTTACCTAACTCGGACTCCCAGTTGACATTAGCAGCAGCAGTTATAAAATTGTCTATAGCAGTTTCATTGTGCAGCCTAAAGCTTAACTCCCTTGTCTCTGGAGGTGGTTTGTTAATATTAGTTAAGAGAAATGTTGGGTAATGGTCTGTAGTGCTATCGGTGATTATACCTGAAGTAAGCGGAGAGGTTATGTTGGCCCAGATGTGATCTAGAGTCGTGGCAGTACTATCAGTGATTCTAGTAGGTCTAGAATATCTTTCATTATTCCTGAGAGTATGAAGTAATTATAGAGCTCAAAGTATCTTATGCCATTTGGTCTGAAATAACTGATAACAGGGCAATCAGTGATGAAGAGTATGTCCAAGCTAATGTTCACTTAAACCCCTCCCTTATCAGCCCGTTGTCATCATGATGGGGCTTAGTAGGCGGCTGCTGGGGTGTGATGCTCCATGGGTTGGTTCTCTGTCCTTTTGTGGCCTTATGCTCCTGCTGTCATCTTCACTAGTTGGGCTGGTCACTGTTTCCTCTTCAGTATGTTTCATTTTCCCCCCTCTCCACTTCTCCTTTTTCATTGTCTTTCTTGCCGACATTTTGCCAGTTTTGAGTATTGTTTTGGACATCGTCTGTTTTGGCCCCCGGGTGTTTGGGGAGTGTTATAAGTTTATGGGCTGTTATGGGGGATCTAGAGTATTATGGAGAAGGGTTAGCAGTTAGAATCAAGATGTAACAGGGTAGTGACACAATTAGGCCTGGCCCCCAAGGAACATAGGTTCCTGTTTATACTTTAAGGTTTTAGAACAGATCTGTCGTTTAGGATACAATCAACTACACCACTACAACAGGAGTAATGGATACACCTCAAAAACTAACTTATTTATTAAACCCTCTTAACAACCCCCTATATACATTAAATAACAATAACAATAATTACTTTACCACACTATCTTACGTTAAAAGCCTTGGTCCACATAAACAGGATACAAGGTTTTACAATTAGGACAAGCTAGGGTAAAGTCTACTAGGCAAGGGACACTAGCAAGGACTCTAGGTTGCTTAATGGTACCACTTGAGCACATGTGGTTCCACTGAGACCCCTTAGAGTAACTTAGAAATATAAACACTAGCGTAACCTATACACATTACTACACACTTATGCCAGAAAACGAACATGCAGCACGGTACTTAGCTTTGGTACACTAGACACAGGATAAGGTAAGGGAAGAGGAGGAGGAAGAGGAGAGGGATACAGAGCAACACAGGAGAGTTGTTGACTCAACCACAGCAGTTCAGAGAAGAACACTTCAGCGTCCAGTCCCAGAGCTCCCGAGTTGTTGTTGTGGTTGCCGGGAAGAGCCTAATTGATCGTGCAGTTACAAACAATACAAGTCTTCATCGGCCTTCGTTACTTTACTAGTTCTAAGAATAGTTAGTAATTAGTTCACTCGTTAATAAACAAAAACAAGCTCAAGAGTCTGAATGCTCTGTGAGAAACAAGATTCATCTTACGTCTGGCAAGGAAGATAGGAATGCGCATCGACAAGCGCACCAAATAATGTAAGGTAAATTATTTAAGAGCTCAATTTGACCTCTGGTTTCCACTGAGGAACCCAGGGTCGTAACAGGGAGGCATACTCTCTCATTCATAGAACTGTGGTACCCAACGTCGCGAGCGAGGGGACACTTTTAATGTCAATCCTCCAGTTGTTGCTGATCCCGATCTCGACAGACTGATGGTTCTTAAGGTGGCGATTGTGGGGCGTATACTCATGATGTACCCCACTAGGGGGGGGCCCCAGCCTGTCTCTTGTTGGGTGTCCTATCCTCTAATTGTGGTTCCATAGTGGACGTGGGGGCTCAGTCGTGAATTAAATTCTTACCTTCTAATTTCTATGCTGCTGAATGTCCTTTAATAACGTCTCGGGCTCGTGGGAGCAGGCGACCAAGCCCCCAAGTCAGGCTGTGTTGGAAGACTGGGCTCTGTAACCCCCGCTACATTGAGCCCAGACCAAGCTACTCCTCTGACCCTCCTGATTAACCCCCCCCTCCTCCGCTCCCCTCCCTCCTCTGTGGTAGGGTTGAGCCCCAAGCCCCCTGTGGTGACCACCTCATCACCTCAAGCGGCTACTTCTCTCATTATGACAACTGCACTATTTATCCTCCTTCTCACAGGGGGGCAGGGGGGCTCGGCGCCGACTCCCCCACAGACGCCCTCGCACAATTCCTTCCAGTGCTAATACGTTCAATACCTTGTTTGGTCCTGCCAAATGGATTAAATACTTTGATCTCACTCATATGGATTCTACTCTCCCTGACGACTTCTTCCTCCATAAACACCTTGTTGATTCGGTGGATGCCTCTGTTACTTTTAACCCCATCCATTTTGGTACCTGTGTCGTTGCTGCTCCTTCTCGGGATGCAGCTACCCGCTTAGTCGCATTGTCTAGCATTGGAGAGACCCCCTATTTCGGTCTCCAAAAATGCCCAGTTAAATGCCAGTATTAGCACTGTTATCCTCCCGCACCATGTTGCGACTGGTGTTCAGGACCTGAAAGACTGCCACGAGGATATTAATCATATCCTGGAAGCTCAAGGCCATTCTGCCCTCCAGGTTGATATGTTCACTCGACCCCCTCATGGTCGTCGTCGTCACCCGCTTCGAGTTGTAAAAATCACTTGATGGCAGGACCCTTCTACCTTCTGTAATTCTTACTGGTGCCAGGTGCTCCGTTCAGGAGTACATTTCCTTTCCTAGGTTTTGCAATAAGTGCTGGAAATTTGGGCATGGTGCTCTTAAATGCACGAATGTAGTGTGTGTATGCTCATGTGTGGAGACTCGGATCACTCTAAAGCTGAGTGCTCTTCTCCCTAGGCTCGCTGCCTCAATTGCGGTGATGCCTACCCTACCTTCTCGCGCAAGTATATACACTACAAATTTGAGGAAGCCGTCTTCAATTTGAAGCATCACGATCGTTTGTCTTTTCCTGAGGCGAGGTGCCAAGTGCGCCGTAACTCCTCTTTCGCTAACATATCTTATGCTCGTGTTCTATGTTCCACCTCTCCTCACCCTTCCCTCCTTTTTCAGTCTCATGACTTCTTCCAGACCTGGACACATCCTCCACTTCCACGCCGCCTGTCTGTCCAGGCTCTTGTCCATCATCCTCTCAGCACTCTTCCCGTTAGTTGCTCCTGTTCACCTTCTGTTGGGACTATGAAGGCTGTTGCCCAGTATGTTGTTGCTGGCACACCTGTCTCATTAAGTCAGAAACGTAAGCCTGGCTCCACTCTTTCCTTTTCCCTGGCAGGTAAAAAGGCAAGTAAAAATACTCCCCCACCCTCTGATTCCGACTTTAACACTACATCCCCCTCCCATTTCGGTGGTCGAGCCCTCTGTCCTGACTACGGTGTTTCCTTTTGCCCCCGATGCTCTCTCATTTGCTGCCCTTGCTGCAGTGCGCTTCCCTGTTTCTGCCCTTGATTTTCTTGACCACTCTTCTCCGTTTCCTCCTTCAGCTCCGGACCCTGTCCGTCCTCCCACTCCCTCGCCTTCATCACCTTTGCTCACTTTACCTTTGTCTCCTAACCCTGATTTCACTGATCCTGGTCCTGATCATTTTTAGTATACTGCGTTCTTCTTTACCTTTGTCTCTTCATTGTTCTCTGTTGATGGTCTTCCCCTTTGGATAATGTCTATTCTTCATGGAATATTTGTGGATTTTATGCCAACTTTTATTAATTCCAACTTTTGATAACACAGTTTTCACCACTTTGTGCCTGTCTTCAGGAGCCGATGCTTGGCGCTCATCCTGGTCACTTTCGTGGTTATTTCTTTCTCTTCCCCCACCCTTCCCTCCAGCTTCTGCTGGTGGCCCATAATTCTACTGGTCTGAAATCACTGATAACAGGGCAATCAGTGATGGAGAGTATGTCCAAGCTCATGTTCACATAAGCCCCTCTCCCCTACTGCTTTCTTGATTCATACTAATATTCCCTTCGTCCCCCTACTTTTTCCGTCGCCTTTCAAATGTTCTGCGGCCCGTATCTTTGTGAGTAAATGGCATATGGTCTGTTCCACTTATCTCCCCCCAAATGTCCCGCTTTCTCATCCTGATCTTTAGCACCTGTTGGACTCATTACCAGAACCTGTGCTCCTGTTGGGTGATTTCAACTGTTGGCATATCCTCTGGGGTGATGCTCTGACGAACACCCAGGGCCGCCTTCTTGAACCATTTTTCCTCTCTTATTCTCTTCTTAATTCTGGTGAACTCACTCATGTGGACTCCCGCACTCGCACCCTTTCCTGTCTTGATCTTTCTCTCTGCTCGTCTTCTCTTTACTTAGATTTCACGTGGCGGATTCTTGATGACCTCCATAACAGTGACCATTTTCCCATCCTTGTCTCCTTTTTCTCTTTTTACCCCCCCCTCTCTCTTTTCCTAGATGGCAGTGTGCCAAGGCTGACTGGCATCTATTCACCCTCCATGCTACTCTTTCTGACCTCTCCGCCTTGCCTCTCCCTCGAGCCCTCCTCCTTTTTCATGACACCATTTTCGACGCTGCCCTCTGCTTTATTCCTCGCTCTACCTCAGACAAAGTGAGGAATAAAGGCACGCGGAAGTGCGTTCCCTGGTGGAATGCGGACTGTGCTCGGGCTGTCCGCTGTAAGCGTGCAGCCTGGAAGAAACACCGACGCCGGCAGATGGCTGATTCTTTTATTTTCTTCCGGAAAGCGAGTGCGGTGACCCGTAGGACCATCTGTACAGCTAAACGTGAGAGTTGAAAATCTTATGTTTCCACCATTACATCCGATACTAGAAGAAAATTCGCAAGATAGCGGGTAGGTTTGTTCCAGATGTCTCACCCGTTCTTCACATCAATGGTACTCTTGTTTCGGATCCAATAACGGTCGCGACCGAACTGGGTTTCCACTTTCTACTGTTAGCTCTGGTTCTCATCTACCTCAATCCTTCCTTCTTCGTAAGGCCGTGATTGAATCTCTTCCCTTAGATTTTCACTCTCATCTCCGACTTTCCTTTAACGATCCCTTCTCTCCTTCCGAACTTCAGTCTGCCCTGGCCCTGTGCGGCTCTACGGCAGTGGGCCCAGATGACATTCATTATGAGATGCTTCGTCATCTCCCTCTATGGGTGTCCTAGTACTTACTGAATCTGTATAATCGTATCTGGAAGTCGTCGTCATTCCCCTACGGACTGGCCCGATGCGGTTGTTCTCCCTTTTCGGAAACCGGGGTCTCTGGGGACATCCCCTAAGGATGTTCAATTGCCCTCACGAGTTGCGTCTGCAGATTCTTTTGAATTCATGGTCAATGTCCGTCTGATGTGGTTCGTGGAACAGTATAACCACCTCTCCCCTTCTCAATTGGGTTTCACCCTCACCCTCACTCTCGCTTATGTTGTGCATAAGTGAGAGTGAGAGGAAGTGAGGAGAGTGCACCTTTACCCCTCCTGTGGTTCCTGTTTCCCTTCAACACCTACCTCTTTCTGTATGGCTGTCTCACTTACAAGATGCTCTTTCGGTTCGTGTTATTAATATTACTCCTTGTGTCGTTCTGTCTTGGCCCCCGTGGAGGGTCCCCCTTTTCTAAATTTTGTAAATCCCTGACCCACATCACTAAAGCTTTTACCCCTCCTTCTGTTCTGAAACGCCTTTCCCTTGAACACTTTTCTTTCCACTTCCCCCTCCCTTTCTGGCTCATTGTCGTCGTGAGGGGGCTTGGTGGGCGGCTGCCAGAGTGTGATGCTCCATGGGTCAGTCCTCTGTCCTTTTCAGGCCATATGCTCCTGCTGCTGTTTTTACCAATTTTTCCAGAACTCTTTTCCTTTTCCTTGTGTTTCATTTTTCTCCTCCTTTTCTCCTTTCTAATTGTCATTTCCTGCCGACCTTTTGCCAGTCTTCATTATTCTTTCGGATTTCTTCTGTTTTGATGCCCAGGTGTTTGGGGAAGCATACTCTCTCAGCCGTAAAACTGTAGTACCTAACGTCTCGAGCGAGGGGACCCTTTTATTGTCAATCATTCTTTCGTCCCTGAACCCAATCTCGACGGACTGACGGTTCTTAAGGTAGCGTTTGTGGGGCGTATACTCATGACGCACCCCTGTGGGGCCCTGGCAAGACCGGCAACATGTCTCTTGTTGGGTGTCCTATCCTCAAATTGTGGCTCCGCGGTGGGTGCGGGGGGGGGGGGGCACATTCGTGAATGAAAGTATTACCTCTCATTTCCATGTCACTGAATACTGTTCCTCTTATGACTTCTCATGCTCGTGGGGTGGGCGACCAAGCCCCCGAGTTAGACTGTGTTGGTAGACTGAGCTCTGTAGGCCCCGCTACATTGGGCCCAGACCTAGCTCCTCCTTTGACCCTCCTGACTACTCCCCCCGGCTCTCCTCCCTCCTCTGAGGTTGGGTCGAGCTATACGCCCCCAGTCGTGACCACCTAATCCTCTGGCTAATGACTCAGTCTCTCATTGTGACTATTGCACCTTTAAACCCCTCTCTCTTTGGGGGGTTCTCATTGCCATTTCTGCCACAGCTGCACTCGCACGATCCCTTCCCATACTAATACATACCAAGTCTTGTTTGGTCCTGCTTCTTGGGCTAAATACTTTTATCTCCTCCCTCTGGATTCTACACTTCCTGACGATTTCTCTCTCCATAAACTCCTTGTTGATTTGGTGGATGTTTCTGTTACTTTTAATCCTCACCCGTTTAGGTACACGTGTCGTCGCTTCTCCTTCACCGGATGCAGCTACCCGTTTAGCCCCATTGTCCTGCATTGGGGAGACCCTCTGTTCGGGTCTCCAAAAACGCTCGGTTAAATGCCAGTGTTGGCACCGTTCTCCTCCCACACCATGTTGCAACTGGTGTAAGAGACCTGAAAGACTGCCATGAGGATATTAAACATATCCTCGAAGCCCAAGGCCATCCTGTCCTGCAGGTGGACCCGTTCACTCGACCCTCTCGTGGTCGTCGCCGTCAGCCCCTTCGAGTTGTGAAAATCACCTTTGATGGTAGGACCCTTCCACTCTATAATTCTTGCTGGAGCCAGATGCTCCGTTCAGGAGTACATTCCCTCTCCTAAACTTTGAAATAAGTGCTGGAAGTTCGGACATGGTGTCCTCAAATGCACTGTGAATCTATGCCCTACGTGCGGGGCCGATGATCACTCAAAGTCCGAGGGCACTTCTCCCGGGCTCACTGCCTCAGTTGCGGTGAGGCCCACCCTACCTACTCCCACGCGTGTATACACTACAAACTTGAGGAAGCCGTCCTCAGCTTAAGACACCGGGATCTCCATCATGGTTCTCCATCTGGAGTTTCTCTCCTTCCTAACCAGTCCACCATGTCTCCTCTGTCTTCTTTCCCATCTACCTCTGATCCTTCTTCCTAACCCTCTCCCCAGTCTTCTGGCCCTCCACGCCGCCTGTCTGTCCAGGCTGTTGTCCATCATCCTCCCAGCAATCTTTTTGTTACACACAGAGATTACACTAACGTGATGCTTCAAATGAACAAATCCACAAGGGCCGTGACGAGGATTCGAACCTGCGTCCGGGAGCATCCCAGACACTGCCTTAATCGACTGAGCTACGGCAGGGTAAAAGGGTTGAAACCGAAGTTCTACTGAACTTACTGGATCCCGTAGCCTCTCCGAGGTACAAACCAGGCTTTTTACACAACCCCCCCCCCCTGCACCTGAGCTATGTCAATAGGCCGTTCTCCCTCTTCGCCCTTACATCATCTCACACACATATTATTGTTTGTATTATTATCATATTGACATAGCTCGGGTGCAGGGGGGGGGGGTTGTGTAAAAAGCCTGGTTTGTGTCTCAGAGAGGCTACGGGATCCAGTAAGTTCAGTAGAACTTCGGTTTCAACCCTTTTTACCCTGTCGTAGCTCAGTCGATTAAGGCAGTGTCTGGGATGCTCCCGGACGCAGGTTCGAATCCTCGTCACGGCCCTTGTGGATTTGTTCATTTAATCCTCTTGTTGTTCACTCCCGTTCTTCTTCTCCTGCTGAGACCATTGAGTCTGTCGCCCAGTATGTTGTTACTGGAACACCTGTCTCTTCGAGTCAGAAACGTAAGCCTGGCTCCTTTCCTTCCTCCTCCTTAGTGGGTAGGAAGGCATCGCTTCCTTCCTCGCCCCCTCCCTCTGACTCTATCACCACGTCCCCTCCCATTTCGGTGGTCGGGTCCCCTGTCCCAGCTATGGGGAGTTTCTTTCATCCCCGGATTCCCTCTCGGTTGCTGCCCTTGCTGAGGTGCACTCCCTGATATCTACCCCCTCTTCCTGCTTTCTTTGACCGCCCCCTCTCAGTTGTCTCCTCCTCCTCCTCCTGACCCTACCCGTCTGCCTCTGGTCTGTCCTCCCGCTCCCTTCCCTCCATCCTTACTAAGTTTACTCATGCCCCCTAACCCTAATTTTGCTGACCCTGATCCTGATCCTGACCCTGATCCTGATCCTGACCCTGATCCTGAGATTATTTAATACACTGTGTTCTTCTTTACCTTTGTTTCTTCATTGTTCTCTGTTGCTGTCCTTTCTCTTTTTGATAATGTCTATTCTTCAGTGTAATATTCGTGGATATTATGCCAACTTCCATGAACTCCAACTTCTGATTACACAGTTTTCACCACTTTGTGTTTGTCTCCAGGAGCCGATGCTTGGTGCTCGTCCTGGTCGCTTTTGTAGTAGTGTTCTGAGTACTACTCTTTTTCTGGTTGCCCTCAATGGTCTTCTTTCCTCCCTTCCTTCTGGCATCTTCTCTGCTCTTTATGTTGACGATCTTACACTTTACTGTCAGGGGTGGTGATTCGCCTCTCCTTCAACGGCGGCTTCAACTTGCGATTGATGCCGTGTCATCTTGGGCCACCAATCATGGCTTCAAGTTCTCTGTAAATAAGACTTGTGCTATGACTTTTACTCGGAAGCGGGTCGTTCTTCGTCCCTCTTTGTCGCTTTATGGTCATCCCCTTGAGTACAAAGATTCTGCGAAGCTTTTCGGGTTAATCTTTGACACTCGTTTGTGTTGGTCGCCCCATATCTCTTACCTCCGAGTTGAATGCTCTAAGGCCCTTAACCTACTTAGGGTTTTGTCACATACTTCTTGGGGAGCGGATAGGCGCACTCTCCTCTCTTTGCACTCCTTTCTTGTCCTGTCTAAACTCGATTATGGTTGCAGTGCATACTCTTCTGCTTCTCCTACTCTTCGCCGTCTTGATCCTTTGCACCATACTGGGTTGCGCCTCAGTTCTGGTGCCTTTTGTTCAACTCCCGCCCTCAGCTTGTACGTTGGCTTCCTGTCTCTCCAGGACCGCCAGGATCGCTACTGTCTTCGCTATCTTGTGCGGTCCTTACAGCATCCTCACACTCTTGCCTTTGTCGTGCTTTGACTTTTACTCCTCCTGTAGTTACTGTTCCTCTTCATCACTTTCCTCTTGCTGTCCGTTTGTCTCACTTACAAGATTCTCTTTCGGTTCGTATTACCAATGTTTCTCCTCGTATTATTCTGTCCTTGCCCCCGTGGAGGATCCCCTTTCCTTAATTTTGTACTTCCCTGACTCGCATCACTAAAGCTTTTACCCCTCCTACGGTTCTGAAACGCCTTTTCCTTGAACACTTTTCTTCACACATCCACTTCATTTCCATCTTCACCGATGGGTCTAAGTCTGCTGACGGTGTGGGCTACTCTGTTGTTTTTCCTAACCACACTTATATGTGTCGGCTTCCTCCGGAGAGTAGCATCTTCATAGCAGAACTTTATGCTATTCTCTATGCTCTTCGTCTCCTGCTTTCTCGTTGTCAAACATCCTTTGTAGTTGTAGTTGACTCTCATAGTGCCCTCATGGCTTTGGGGTCCTTTAATCTGGTCCACCCGGTGGTCATCGAGATTCAACATCGACTGTTTCTTATCTCCAGTAAATTTAAGTTGGTAGAATTTTGCTGGGTTCTCAGCCATGGTAGTGTCTCTTTAAATGAGCGTGCGGATGCTGCCGCTAAGGAAGCTATCCGCACTTGTCCCATCTCTTGTAAAGTTATTCCTTATTCCGACTTTTACCCAGTTATTCATTCCTCCATCCTTGCCCGTTGGCAGGGTTATTGGTCTTCTGTTATTGGTAACAAACTGCGTACTCTTAAGAGTAGTGTGTCCTCATGGCCTTCCTACTACCTCCTACCACCGTAACCGGCGGTAGGAATCGGCTCTGGCTAGGTTACGTATTGCCCATACACGCTTAACTCATGGGCACTTAATGGAGCGCCGCCCTGCTCCTTATTGTCCGAACTGCATTGTTCTTCTTACGGTCGTGCATAGCCTTGTTGATTATCCTGACTTCCAGGACGAACGTGTGTCTTGCTTCCCGACCGTCCCTCACGGTCACTTGTCCCTTGATAGAATTCTTGATGAGTTAGATACTTTTGATGTCGTTCGCCTTATGCGTTTTTGTTCTCGTATTAGCATCCTTAGTGATATTTAGTGCCCTATGATTGTCCCACACATTTAATGGTGCTACATAGCCTTCCCGGCTTGGTGCCTTCTTTTGATAATTACATTCATTACATTGTTCACATAATTTACAATTAGAATGTTCACCATTTGGGGATTCATTACCTGCAGCCACACTACCTATTAGTTCATATAATATCCCAATATAATTTGACAACTTACAGAGATAAACACAACTTCTCAATGTTTTATATGTAATTACTACAACTGAAATGTTTAAATCGGGATTATATAAGTACCACAGCTGCAAGTGCAGTTGTCCTGACAATGGGTGATGGGTTATATTTGGGTGGGGAATCCGTACAAACTATTAGGTCTTTATACCCATCAAACAAAACCATTTGCCTTGTTTCTTGCACCTAAATGTGTACGTCTACAAACCTGTTGCATTAATTGTAAGTGGTTCTCTATCATCCTTAATTGCGCTTAACTCATTAAGACATGATTGTAACACGACTGTGTCTGAAGCTAGACATACAATATTAGTGATAGTAGCAGAATCCATTTCATGTGAATTACATCTTCGTTGACCTCTGAATGATTTACCTTTTTTTATTTATTTTTCTATTTTTGCAATAGTTATTGCATTCTTGAACAGCCACTAGTAAGCGTAGCGTTTCAGGCAGGTCCTTAATCCTATGTTCCCTGGAATACGACCCCGTGAAATATTGTTTAACACCCAGGTACCCATTTTACTGTTGAATTAAACAGAGGCTACAGTTAAGGATTTGCGCCCAGTAAATCCTCCCCTGCCAGGATACGAACCCTGGACAAAGCGCTCACGGGACGCCAGGCGAGAGTGCTAACCACTACCCCATGGAGACTACTCCGTGTGACAGGGATAAAGACAGAGTAATATAAAAAGATACTACAAGACCACCTGGATAAACTTAAGGAATGGTCCAGAAACTGGCTACTAAAGGGTTTGGGAAACGATCAAAAATACTAACAAAATATGAAATATGGTTGAAAATGTTAAACAAATCTACAATTATTTGTCATCAGTGTCGTGAAAGTTTCATCCCAATATGTTAAGAAATGGATTTTATACGAATATTAAAAAAAAAAAAATCTGATGATAAGAAGAACAGGCGATATTAACACTGGAAGTGAGGGATAGTGCAGTGATAAAGAGATGCCAGCACCTGTCTCATGCACACACATGGAGAGTTGTAATTCACTTTATCTTAATGTGGGCGACAAAACACGGTCGAACTTTCCAGACGACTGTGGAGTGTGGAACAGTTCCAGGGCTACTACCGTGAACTTTCCAGACGACTGTGGAGTGTGGAACAGTTCCAGGGCTACTACCGTGAACTTTCCAGACGACTGTGGAGTGTGGAACAGTTCCAGGGCTACTACCGTGAACTTTCCAGACGAGTGTGGAGTGTGGAACAGTTCCAGGGCTACTACCGTGAACTTTCTAGACGACTGTGGAGTGTGGAACAGTTCCAGGGCTACTACCGTGAACTTTCCAGACGACTGTGGAGTGTGACACAGTGGCAGAGCTACTACCGTGAACTGTTTCTACGTATATGACACTAATAAAGGTGTGCGGATGATATATGTAAAGGGAGAGTGTAGTGGGTACCCTCAGCTCCCCGGCCCTCCCCAGATACTAAAGGGAGAGTGGAGTGGGTACCCTCAGCTCCCCGGCCCTCCCCAGATACTAAAGGGAGAGTGGAGTGGGTACCCTCAGCTCCCCGGCCCTCCCCAGATACTCTCATCAACGTCCACCACTATTACGCACTCCTCAAAGGTCAGGAAAACTTAAAAAAAAAAGAGTAAGTGTTATTAAAAGAGCAGTAGTCGGTAGCCACTGGAGACACGATGCAAGGTCATTCACACACATCCATATCTTCAGACCAGTCCTGATGTTTTAGATAAATGAGGCTCGTAGATAAGATAAATGAGGGTTTAGATTTAGATAAATGAGGCTCGTAGATAAGATAAATGAGGGTTTAGATTTAGATAAATGAGGCTCGTAGATAAGATAAATGAGGGTTTAGATTTAAATAAATGAGGCTCGTAGATAAGATAAATGAGGGTTTAGATTTAGATAAATGAGGCTCGTAGATAAGATAAATGAGGGTTTAGATTTAGATAAATGAGGCGCGTAGATGGTTAGGATGCGACCCGCAGGAGAGGTTTATCACAACATGATTATGGAATAATCAGGTTTAGCCCCGGGAGACTAGCGAGAGGTAAGGCGTAACAAACACTAAGACAAGACAAGGGAACGTTAACCTAGCCAGAGGCACCATGTTGCTGATGACGTTGTCAATGTAAGTGGCATCATACATACTCAGAAATATATACAGGAAATAATTCATAAAAGAAGAAAGTCCCCAGTGTGATATTGTATTCCAAGGAACAATATGAAGAGTTCAAGCACCAGTTGTGTGCTGCAGGACCAGTTGTGTGCTGCAGCACCAGTTGTGTGCTGCAGGACCAGTTGTGTGCTGCAGGACCAGTTGTGTGCTTCAGGACCAGTTGTGTGCTGCAGGACCAGTTGTGTGCTGCAGGACCAGTTGTGTGCTGCAGGACCAGTTGTGTGCTGCAGGACCAGTTGTGTGCTGCAGCACCAGTTGTGTGCTGCAGGACCAGTTGTGTGCTTCAGGACCAGTTGTGTGCTGCAGGACCAGTTGTGTGCTGCAGGACCAGTTGTGTGCTGCAGGACCAGTTGTGTGCTGCAGCACCAGTTGTGTGCTGCAGGACCAGTTGTGTGCTGCAGCACCAGTTGTGTGCTGCAGGACCAGTTGTGTGCAGCAGGACCAGTTGTGTGCTGCAGGACCAGTTGTGTGCTGCAGGACCAGTTGTGTGCTGCAGGACCAGTTGTGTGCTGCAGCACCAGTTGTGTGCTGCAGGACCAGTTGTGTGCTGCAGCACCAGTTGTGTGCTGCAGCACCAGTTGTGTGCTGCAGGACCAGTTGTGTGCTGCAGGACCAGTTGTGTGCTGCAGCACCAGTTGTGTGCTGCAGCACCAGTTGTGTGCTGCAGCACCAGTTGTGTGCTGCAGGACCAGTTGTGTGCTGCAGGACCAGTTGTGTGCTGCAGGACCAGTTGTGTGCTGCAGGACCAGTTGTGTGCTGCAGCACCAGTTGTGTGCTGCAGCACCAGTTGTGTGCTGCAGGACCAGTAACCCTAATGTCTTCGATGCTGACTCTCACTCTCGGCACTTGTTATTTAAGAACAATTGTCTTGTTAAATAAAAAAGCCACGCCCCATCTCCTGGTGTCTCACAACCCACGCCCACCACCTCCTGGTGCCTCACAACCCAGGCCCACCACCTCCTGGTGTCTCACAACCCACGCCCACCACCTCCTGGTGTCTCACAACCCACGCCCACCACCTCCTGGTGTCTCACAACCCACGCCCACCACCTCCTGGTGTCTCACAACCCACGCCCACCACCTCCTGGTGTCTCACAACCCACGCCCACCACCTCCTGGTGTCTCACAACCCAGGCCCACCACCTCCTGGTGTCTCACAACCCACGCCCACCACCTCCTGGTGTCTCACAAACCCACGCCCCCACCTCCTGGTGTCTCACAACCCACGCCCACCACCTCCTGGTGTCTCACAACCCACGCCCACCACCTCCTGGTGTCTCACAACCCACGCCCACCACCTCCTGGTGTCTCACAACCCACGCCCACCACCTCCTGGTGTCTCACAACCCACGCCCACCCACCTCCTGGTGTCTCACAACCCACGCCCACCACCTCCTGGTGTCTCACAACCCACGCCCACCACCTCCTGGTGTCTCACAACCCACGCCCACCACCTCCTGGTGTCTCACAACCCACGCCCACCACCTCCTGGTGTCTCACAACCCACGCCCACCACCTCCTGGTGTCTCACAACCCACGCCCACCACCTCCTGGTGTCTCACAACCCACGCCCACCACCTCCTGGTGTCTCACAACCCACGCCCACCACCTCCTGGTGTCTCACAAACCCACGCCCACCACCTCCTGGTGTCTCACAACCCACGCCCACCACCTCCTGGTGTCTCACAACCCACGCCCCACCACCCTCCTGGTGTCTCACAACCCCACGCCCACCACCTCCTGGTGTCTCACAACCCACGACCCACCACCTCCTGGTGTCTCACAACCCACGCCCACCACCTCCTGGTGTCTCACCAACCCCACCGCACCTACCCTCCTGGTGGTCCTTCACAACCCACGCCCACCACCTCCTGGTGTCTCACAACCCACGCCCACCACCTCCTGGTGTCTCACAACCACGCCCACCACCTCCTGGTGTCTCAACAACCCACGCCCACCACCTCCTGGTGTCTCACAACCCACGCCACCACCTCCTGGTGTCTCACAACCCACGCCCACCACCTCCTGGTGTCTCACAACCCACGCCCACCACCTCCTGGTGTCTCACAACCCACGCCCACCACCTCCTGGTGTCTCACAACCCACGCCCACCACCTCCTGGTGTCTCACAACCCACGCCCACCACCTCCTGGTGTCTCACAACCCACGCCCACCACCTCCTGGTGTCTCACAACCCACGCCCACCACCTCCTGGTGTCTCACAACCCACGCCCACCACCTCCTGGTGTCTCACAACCCACGCCCACCACCTCCTGGTGTCTCACAACCCACGCCCACCACCTCCTGGTGTCTCACAACCCACGCCCACCACCTCCTGGTGTCTCACAACCCACGCCCACCTACCTCCTGGTGTCTCACAACCCACGCCCACCACCTCCTGGTGTCTCACAACCCACGCCCACCACCTCCTGGTGTCTCACAACCCACGCCCACCACCTCCTGGTGTCTCACAACCCACGCCCACCACCTCCTGGTGTCTCACAACCCACGCCCACCACCTCCTGGTGTCTCACAACCCACGCCCACCACCTCCTGGTGTCTCACAACCCACGCCCACCACCTCCTGGTGTCTCACAACCCACGCCCACCACCTCCTGGTGTCTCACAACCCACGCCCACCACCTCCTGGTGTCTCACAACCCACGCCCACCACCTCCTGGTGTCTCACAACCCACGCCCACCACCTCCTGGTGTCTCACAACCCACGCCCACCACCTCCTGGTGTCTCACAACCCACGCCCACCACCTCCTGGTGTCTCACAACCCACGCCCACCACCTCCTGGTGTCTCACAACCCACGCCCACCACCTCCTGGTGTCTCACAACCCACGCCCACCACCTCCTGGTGTCTCACAACCCACGCCCACCACCTCCTGGTGTCTCACAACCCACGCCCACCACCTCCTGGTGTCTCACAACCCACGCCCACCACCTCCTGGTGTCTCACAACCCACGCCCACCACCTCCTGGTGTCTCACAACCCACGCCACCACCTCCTGGTGTCTCACAACCCACGCCCACCACCTCCTGGTGTCTCACAACCCACGCCCACCACCTCCTGGTGTCTCACAACCCACGCCCACCACCTCCTGGTGTCTCACAACCCACGCCCACCACCTCCTGGTGTCTCACAACCCACGCCCACCACCTCCTGGTGTCTCACAACCCACGCCCACCACCTCCTGGTGTCTCACAACCCACGCCCACCACCTCCTGGTGTCTCACAACCCACGCCCACCACCTCCTGGTGTCTCACAACCCACGCCCACCACCTCCTGGTGTCTCACAACCCACGCCCACCACCTCCTGGTGTCTCACAACCCACGCCCACCACCTCCTGGTGTCTCACAACCCACGCCCACCACCTCCTGGTGTCTCACAACCCACGCCCACCACCTCCTGGTGTCTCACAACCCACGCCCACCACCTCCTGGTGTCTCACAACCCACGCCCACCACCTCCTGGTGTCTCACAACCCACGCCCACCACCTCCTGGTGTCTCACAACCCACGCCCACCACCTCCTGGTGTCTCACAACCCACGCCCACCACCTCCTGGTGTCTCACAACCCACGCCCACCACCTCCTGGTGTCTCACAACCCACGCCCACCACCTCCTGGTGTCTCACAACCCACGCCCACCACCTCCTGGTGTCTCACAACCCACGCCCACCACCTCCTGGTGTCTCACAACCCACGCCCACCACCTCCTGGTGTCTCACAACCCACGCCCACCACCTCCTGGTGTCTCACAACCCACGCCCACCACCTCCTGGTGTCTCACAACCCACGCCCACCACCTCCTGGTGTCTCACAACCCACGCCCACCACCTCCTGGTGTCTCACAACCCACGCCCACCACCTCCTGGTGTCTCACAACCCACGCCCACCACCTCCTGGTGTCTCACAACCCACGCCCACCACCTCCTGGTGTCTCACAACCCACGCCCACCACCTCCTGGTGTCTCACAACCCACGCCCACCACCTCCTGGTGTCTCACAACCCACGCCCACCACCTCCTGGTGTCTCACAACCCACGCCCACCACCTCCTGTGTCTCACAACCCACGCCCACCACCTCCTGGTGTCTCACAACCCACGCCCACCACCTCCTGGTGTCTCACAACCCACGCCCACCACCTCCTGGTGTCTCACAACCCACGCCCACCACCTCCTGGTGTCTCACAACCCACGCCCACCACCTCCTGGTGTCTCACAACCCCACGCCCACCACCTCCTGGTGTCTCACAACCCACGCCCACCACCTCCTGGTGTCTCACAACCCACGCCCACCACCTCCTGGTGTCTCACAACCCCACGCCCACCACCTCCTGGTGTCTCACAACCCACGCCCACCACCTCCTGGTGTCTCACAACCCACGCCCACCACCTCCTGGTGTCTCACAACCCACGCCCCACCACCTCCTGGTGTCTCACAACCCACGCCCACCACCTCCTGGTGTCTCACAACCCACGCCCACCACCTCCTGGTGTCTCACAACCCACGCCCACCACCTCCTGGTGTCTCACAACCCACGCCCACCACCTCCTGGTGTCTCACAACCCACGCCCACCACCTCCTGGATGTCTCACAACCCACGCCCACCACCTCCTGGTGTCTCACAACCCACGCCCACCACCTCCTGATGTCTCACAACCCACGCCCACCACCTCCTGGTGTCTCACAACCCACGCCCACCACCTCCTGGTGTCTCACAACCCACGCCCACCACCTCCTGGTGTCTCACAACCCACGCCCACCACCTCCTGGTGTCTCACAACCCACGCCCACCACCTCCTGGTGACTCACAACCCACGCCCACCACCTCCTGGTGTCTCACAACCCACGCCCACCACCTCCTGGTGTCTCACAACCCACGCCCACCACCTCCTGATGTCTCACAACCCACGCCCACCACCTCCTGGTGTCTCACAACCCACGCCCACCACCTCCTGATGTCTCACAACCCACGCCCACCACCTCCTGGTGTCTCACAACCCACGCCCACCATCTCCTGGTGGCTTACAACCCACGCCCACCATCTCCTGGTGGCTTACAACCCACGCCCACCACCTCCTGGTGTCTCACAACCCACGCCCACCACCTCCTGGTGTCTCACAACCCACGCCCACCACCTCCTGGTGTCTCACAACCCACGCCCACCACCTCCTGGTGTCTCACAACCCACGCCCACCACCTCCTGGTGTCTCACAACCCACGCCCACCACCTCCTGGTGTCTCACAACCCACGCCCACCACCTCCTGGTGTCTCACAACCTACGCCCACCACCTCCTGGTGTCTCACAACCCACGCCCACCACCTCCTGGTGTCTCACAACCCACGCCCACCACCTCCTGGTGTCTCACAACCCACGCCCACCACCTCCTGGTGTCTCACAACCCACGCCCACCACCTCCTGGTGTCTCACAACCCACGCCCACCACCTCCTGGTGTCTCACAACCCACGCCCACCACCTCCTGGTGTCTCACAACCCACGCCCACTACCTCCTGGTGTCTCACAACCCACGCCCACCACCTCCTGGTGTCTCACAACCCACGCCCACCACCTCCTGGTGTCTCACAACCCACGCCCACCACCTCCTGGTGTCTCACAACCCACGCCCACCACCTCCTGGTGTCTCACAACCCACGCCCACCACCTCCTGGTGTCTCACAACCCACGCCCACCACCTCCTGGTGTCTCACAACCCACGCCCACCACCTCCTGGTGTCTCACAACCCACGCCCACCACCTCCTGGTGTCTCACAACCCACGCCCACCACCTCCTGGTGTCTCACAACCCACGCCCACCACCTCCTGGTGTCTCACAACCCACGCCCACCACCTCCTGGTGTCTCACAACCCACGCCCACCACCTCCTGGTGTCTCACAACCCACGCCCACCACCTCCTGGTGTCTCACAACCCACGCCCACCACCTCCTGGTGTCTCACAACCCACGCCCACCACCTCCTGGTGTCTCACAACCCACGCCCACCACCTCCTGGTGTCTCACAACCCACGCCCACCACCTCCTGGTGTCTCACAACCCACGCCCACCACCTCCTGGTGTCTCACAACCCACGCCCACCACCTCCTGGTGTCTCACAACCCACGCCCACCACCTCCTGATGTCTCACAACCCACGCCCACCACCTCCTGGTGTCTCACAACCCACGCCCACCACCTCCTGGTGTCTCACAACCCACGCCCACCACCTCCTGGTGTCTCACAACCCACGCCCACCACCTCCTGGTGTCTCACAACCCACGCCCACCACCTCCTGGTGACTCACAACCCACGCCCACCACCTCCTGGTGTCTCACAACCCACGCCCACCACCTCCTGGTGTCTCACAACCCACGCCCACCACCTCCTGATGTCTCACAACCCACGCCCACCACCTCCTGGTGTCTCACAACCCACGCCCACCACCTCCTGATGTCTCACAACCCACGCCCACCACCTCCTGGTGTCTCACAACCCACGCCCACCACCTCCTGATGTCTCACAACCCACGCCCACCACCTCCTGGTGTCTCACAACCCACGCCCACCACCTCCTGGTGTCTCACAACCCACGCCCACCACCTCCTGGTGTCCCACAACCCACGCCCACCACCTCCTGGTGTCTCACAACCCACGCCCACCACCTCCTGGTGACTCACAACCCACGCCCACCACCTCCTGGTGTCTCACAACCCACGCCCACCACCTCCTGGTGTCTCACAACCCACGCCCACCACCTCCTGATGTCTCACAACCCACGCCCACCACCTCCTGGTGTCTCACAACCCACGCCCACCACCTCCTGATGTCTCACAACCCACGCCCACCACCTCCTGGTGTCTCACAACCCACGCCCACCATCTCCTGGTGTCTCACAACCCACGCCCACCACCTCCTGGTGTCTCACAACCCACGCCCACCACCTCCTGGTGTCTCACAACCCACGCCCACCACCTCCAGGTGTCTCACAACCCACGCCGACGCCCACGCCCGGCTTCTCCCCCACAATTACTCTTGGACCTCAGTTCCTACTTAATTTGTCATGTTTTGCGAGAGTTTGTCGTGAGCGGTTGCGTGAGGCAGTTGACGTGGGCAGCAGAGGCGTGAGGCACCTGAGTGCCACTTGAGGCTCCTGAGTGCCACTTGAGGTTCCTGAGTGACACTTGATGTAATGGAGGCTAATTATGAACCGTCCGTGTGAGCTGTGGTGTGGAAGCTTCCAGATAATGAGGCAGAGTGTGTGTGTGTGTGTATAACTTTTATTGTGGCATACACTGGAGGCTTCCTCTTGCTCCTGCCTTACTCATACTTCTACCGCCCTGGGGCCACATTCACGAAGCAGTTACGCAAGCACTTACGGACCTGTCCATCTTTTCTCAATCTTTGGCGGCTTTGATTAAAATTATTAAATAGTTAATGAGCTCCGAAGCACCAGGAGGCTGTTTATAACAATAATAACAGTTGATTGGCAAGTTTTCATGATTATAAACTGTTTATTAAATGTAACCAAAGCCGTCAAAGATTGAGGAAAGATGTACACGTTCATAAGTACTTGAGTAACTGCTTTGTGAATCTGGCCCCCAGGATCACTACTATGAGAAAATATTAGGGCCATAAGATGGGATCGAACTCACGCACTTGGACTGACCAAGGTGGTGGTGAGTGTGAGATTATACTTGCATGCTCGCTGCCGGCCTCTGTGAGAGTAGTGGATGTGCTCTGACCTCAGCACGTGACCTCAGCACGTGACCTCAGCACGTGACCTCAGAGTAGTGTGAATTGCAGCTTAGTGCTCAATTGTTGTGTTTTTTTCGGAAATTGATCACTGTGGACCACCGGACTTAACGAGCTGGGTAAAAGTCAACGATCTGTCACACGGTTTCGGGCTAAATTTTACAGAGTCCAGTTTTGTTTAAATGTTTTTTTCAGTTCCCATGTTCAGAGAATAGTTTTATTAAAAGTGTGTTTGAGAGTTCTTATGGGAGAAGTTCAGGTTCCCAGTTTCAGCTAAGTCGTCACCTATTTTAGGGATAATTTTTGTCAGAATCCAGATTAAGACAGAATTTTTTCAGAAGGAAGATTTTTCAGAGTCAAGTTTTGTTAAATTCACATCAAGTCCATGTTCAGAAAATACGTTCATTAGCAGTTTCTTAAGTAATCCCCAGTATCCGGTGTTAGTTCTTGGACTCGACTCCATTTATTTTCAAAGATTTAGTTCCCGCTGCGGTATTAAAGAATTTTTATGGAGACAAATAAACTCTACAGATGTAAGCAGATATTTTAAACACAATTCACAGTATCAGATGTTAGTTCTTGACGTGGCTCTATACTTTTATAAGTGCGGTTTCGTCACTAGTAGCCCAGTTTTACCCCAGTATAAAAAGTCATATTTCTGACGTTGTAAAAAACAACAATTTAGATACCGAGCTCCAGCTCTTGTCTCCGCCTTAGATCATTCATACAACTTTGCTACTCTCAATCCAAATCCCCTAAAATTTTAAACCACCATCTTGCAGATGCAGTAAATTAGATCAAGGCAGTTACCAAGTTCTTGCTTCCACCCCCCCCCCACCGTTTTAGATCACTCACGTAAATTTACTTCTATCAGTCCAATTTACTACTATCAGTCCAATTTACTACTATCAGTCCAATTTACTACTATCAGTCCAATTTAATTTAAATTTAAAACTGCATTGCTTCCGACACAGTAAATAAAATCAAGGCAGTTACCGAGTTTCAGTTCCCATCCCCCGCCTTAGTTCCTTCATATAACTCCGATATTATCCCATCAATTTCCCTCCAGATTTAAAATTACTATATTTCGTAAATAGTAAAATAGATCAAAACACTTAGCAAGCTCCACCTTAGTTCAATGTTCATCGAACATAATATTCGAGAACAAGTAAGTGGCTCTCATCCCTTACCTTACCCAAGTAAACCCAAGTGTAAACATCACACCTGTGTAATAAACACGGCCAGGTAATTATCACACAGTCATAATACATCATACCTCCAAAACCATCATTCCCTCCATGGCTGTCTGCTGACTGATCCTCCCTCTTACCCCAAGCTCCCCCCTCCTCCTTCACCCCCCATATTTCCCCACTCCACACCTCCCTCCTTCCATACCCACCTCCCTCCTTCCATACCCACCACCTTCCTTCCATACCCACCTCCCTCCTTCCATACCCACCACCCTCCTTCCATACCCACCTCTCTCCTTCCATACCCACCTCCCTCCTTCCATACCCACCTCCCTCCTTCCATACCCACCTCTCTCCTTCCATACCCACCTCCCTCCTTCCATACCCACCTCCCTCCTTCCATACCCACCTCTCTCCTTCCATACCCACCTCCCTCCTTCCTTACCCACCTCCCTCCTTCCATACCCACCTCCCTCCTTCCATACCCACCTCCCTCCTTCCATACCCACCTCTCTCCTTCCATACCCACCTCCCTCCTTCCATACCCACCTCCCTCCTTCCTTACCCACCTCCCTCCTTCCATACCCACCTCCCTCCTTCCATACCCACCTCCCTCCTTCCATACCCACCTCCCTCCTTCCATACCCACCTCCCTCCTTCCTTACCCACCTCCCTCCTTCCATACCCACCTCTCTCCTTCCATACCCACCTCCCTACTTCCATACCCACCACCCTCCTTCCATACCCACCTCCCTCCTTCCATACCCACCTCTCTCCTTCCATACCCACCTCCCTCCTTCCATACCCACCTCTCTCCTTCCATACCCACCTCCCTCCTTCCATACCCACCTCCCTCCTTCCATACCCACCTCTCTCCTTCCATACCCACCTCCCTCCTTCCATACCCACCACCCTCCTTCCATACCCACCTCCCTCCTTCCATACCCACCTCTCTCCTTCCATACCCACCTCCCTCCTTCCATACCCACCTCTCTCCTTCCATACCCACCTCCCTCCTTCCATACCCACCACCCTCCTTCCATACCCACCTCTCTCCTTCCATACCCACCTCCCTCCTTCCATACCCACCTCTCTCCTTCCATACCCACCTCCCTCCTTCCATACCCACCTCTCTCCTTCCATACCCACCTCCCTCCTTCCATACCCACCTCTCTCCTTCCATACCCACCTCCCTCCTTCCATACCCACCTCTCTCCTTCCATACCCACCTCCCTCCTTCCATACCCACCTCCCTCCTTCCATACCCACCTCTCTCCTTCCATACCCACCTCCCTCCTTCCATACCCACACTCCCTCCTTCCATACCCACCTCTCCTCCTTCCATACCCACCTCTCTCCTTCCATACCCACCTCCCTCCTTCCATACCCACCTCCCTCCTTCCATACCCATCACCCTCCTTCCATACCCATCACCCTCCTTCCATACCCACCTCCCTCCTTCCATACCCACCTCTCTCCTTCCATACCACCTCCCTCCTTCCATACCCACCTCCCTCCTTCCATACCCACCTCCCTCCTTCCATACCCACCTCTCATCCTTCCATACCCACCTCCCTCCTTCCATACCCACCTCCCTCCTTCCATACCACCTCCCTCCTTCCATACCCACCTCACCCTCCTTCCATACCCACCTCACCTCCTTCCATACCCACCTCCTCTCCTTCCATACCCACCTCTCTCCTTCCATACCCACCTCCCTCCTTCCATACCCACCTCCCTCCTTCCATACCCACCTCTCTCCTTCCATACCCACCTCCCTCCTTCCATACCCACCTCCTCTCCTTCCATACCCACCTCTCTCCTTCCATACCCACCTCCCTCCTTCCATACCCACCTCCCTCCTTCATACCCACCTCTCTCCTTCCATACCCACCTCCTCTTCCATACCCACCTCCCTCCTTCCATACCCACCTCTCTCCTTCCATACCCACCTCCTCCTTCCCATACCCACCTCCCTCCTTCCATACCCACCTCCCTCCTTCCATACCCACCCTCTCTCCTTCCATACCCACCTCCCTCCTTCCATAACCCACCTCCCTCCTTCCATACCCACCTCCCTCCTTCATACCCACCTCCCTCCTTCCATACCCACCTCCCTCATTCCATACCCACCTCCCTCCTTCCATACCCACCTCCCTCCTTTCCATACCCACCTCCCTCCTTCCATACCCACCTCCTCCTTCCATACCCACCTCTCTCCTTCCATACCACCCCCTCCTTCCATACCCACCTCCCTCCTTCCATACCCACCTCCCTCCTTCCGTACCCACCTCTCTCCTTCCATATCCACACTCTCGCCTTCCATACCACCTCCCTCCTTCCAGTACCCACCTCCCTCCTTCCATACCCACCTCCCTCCTTCCATACCCACCTCCCTCCTTCCATACCCACCTCTCTCCTTCCATACCCACCTCCCTCCTTCCATACCCACCTCCCTCCTTCCATACCCACCTCTCTCCTTCCATACCCACCTCCCTCCTTCCATACCCACCTCCCTCCTTCCATACCCACCTCTCTCCTTCCATACCCACCTCCCTCCTTCCATACCCACCTCCCTCCTTCCATACCCACCTCCCTCCTTCCATACCCACCTCCCTCCTTCCATACCCACCTCCCTCCTTCCATACCCACCTCCCTCCTTCCATACCCACCTCTCTCCTTCCATACCCACCTCCCTCCTTCCATACCCACCTCCCTCCTTCCATACCCACCTCCCTCCTTCCATACCCACCTCCCTCCTTCCATACCCACCTCTCTCCTTCCATACCCACCTCCCTCCTTCCATACCCACCTCCCTCCTTCCATACCCACCTCCCTCCTTCCATACCCACCTCCCTCCTTCCATACCCACCTCTCTCCTTCCATACCCACCTCCCTCCTTCCATACCCACCTCCCTCCTTCCATACCCACCTCCCTCCTTCCATACCCACCTCCCTCCTTCCATACCCACCTCTCTCCTTCCATACCCACCTCCCTCCTTCCATACCCACCTCCCTCCTTCCATACCCACCTCTCTCCTTCCATACCCACCTCTCCTCCTTCCATACCCACCTCCCTCCTTCCATACCCACCTCCCTCCTTCCATACCCACCTCCCTCCTTCCATACCCACCTCCCTCCTTCCATACCCACCTCCCTCCTTCCATACCCACCTCCCTCCTTCCATACCCACCTCCCTCCTTCCATACCCACCTCCCTCCTTCCATACCCACCTCTCTCCTTCCATACCCACCTCCCTCCTTCCATACCCACCTCCCTCCTTCCATACCCACCTCCCTCCTTCCATACCCACCTCCCTCCTTCCATACCCACCTCTCTCCTTCCATACCCACCTCCCTCCTTCCATACCCACCTCCCTCCTTCCATACCCACCTCCCTCCTTCCATACCCACCTCCCTCCTTCCATACCCACCTCTCTCCTTCCATACCCACCTCCCTCCTTCCATACCCACCTCCCTCCTTCCATACCCACCTCCCTCCTTCCATACCCACCTCCCTCCTTCCATACCCACCTCTCTCCTTCCATACCCACCTCCCTCCTTCCATACCCACCTCCCTCCTTCCATACCCACCTCTCTCCTTCCATACCCACCTCCTCCTTCCATACCCACCTCCCTCCTTCCATACCCACCTCTCTCCTTCCATACCCACCTCTCTCCTTCCATACCCACCTCCCTCCTTCCATACCCACCTCTCTCCTTCTATACCCACCTCTCTCCTTCCATACCCACCTCTCTCCTTCCATACCCACCTCCCTCCTTCCATACCCACCTCTCTCCTTCCATACCCACCTCTCTCCTTCCACACCCACCTCTCTCCTTCCATTCCCACCTCCCTCCTTCCATACCCACCTCTCTCCTTCCATACCCACCTCTCTCCTTCCACACCCACCTCTCTCCTTCCATTCCCACCTCCCTCCTTCCATACCCACCTCCCTCCTTCCATACCCACCTCCCTCCTTCCATACCCACCTCTCTCCTTCCATACCCACCTCCCTCCTTCCATACCCACCTCTCTCCTTCCATACCCACCTCTCTCCTTCCATACCCACCTCTCTCCTTCCATACCCACCACCCTCCTTCCATACCCACCTCTCTCCTTCCATACCCACCTCTCTCCTTCCATACCCACCTCTCTCCTTCCATACCCACCTCCCTCCTTCCATACCCACCTCCCTCCTTCCATACCCACCTCCCTCCTTCCATACCCACCTCTCTCCTTCCATACCCACCTCCCTCCTTCCATACCCACCTCTCTCCTTCCATACCCACCTCTCTCCTTCCATACCCACCTCTCTCCTTCCATACCCACCTCCCTCCTTCCATACCCACCTCCCTCCTTCCATACCCACCTCCCTCCTTCCATACCCACCTCTCTCCTTCCATACCCACCTCCCTCCTTCCATACCCACCTCCCTCCTTCCATACCCACCTCCCTCCTTCCATACCCACCTCTCTCCTTCCATACCCACCTCCCTCCTTCCATACCCACCTCTCTCCTTCCATACGCACCTCTCTCCTTCCATACCCACCTCTCTCCTTCCATACCCACCTCCCTCCTTCCATACCCACCTCCCTCCTTCCATACCCACCTCCCTCCTTCCATACCCACCTCCCTCCTTCCATACCCACCTCCCTCCTTCCATACCCACCTCCCTCCTTCCATACCCACCTCTCTCCTTCCATACCCACCTCCCTCCTTCCATACCCACCTCCCTCCTTCCATACCCACCTCCCTCCTTCCATACCCACCTCCCTCCTTCCATACCCACCTCTCTCCTTCCATACCCACCTCCCTCCTTCCATACCCACCTCCCTCCTTCCATACCCACCTCCCTCCTTCCATACCCACCTCCCTCCTTCCATACCCATCTCTCTCCTTCCATACCCACCTCCCTCCTTCCATACCCACCTCCCTCCTTCCATACCCACCTCCCTCCTTCCATACCCACCTCCCTCCTTCCATACCCACCTCTCTCCTTCCATACCCACCTCCCTCCTTCCATACCCACCTCCCTCCTTCCATACCCACCTCCCTCCTTCCATACCCACCTCCCTCCTTCCATACCCACCTCTCTCCTTCCATACCCACCTCCCTTCTTCCATACCCTCCTCCCTCCTTCCATACCCACCTCTCTCCTTCCATACCCACCTCTCTCCTTCCATACCCACCTCCCTCCTTCCATACCCACCTCTCTCCTTCCATACCCACCTCTCTCCTTCCATACCCACCTCCCTCCTTCCATACCCACCTCTCTCCTTCCATACCCACCTCTCTCCTTCCATACCCACCTCTCTCCTTCCATACCCACCTCCCTCCTTCCATACCCACCTCTCTCCTTCCATACCCACCTCTCTCCTTCCATACCCACCTCTCTCCTTCCATACCCACCTCCCTCCTTCCATACCCACCTCCCTCCTTCCATACCCACCTCCCTCCTTCCATACCCACCTCTCTCCTTCCATACCCACCTCCCTCCTTCCATACCCACCTCCCTCCTTCCATACCCACCTCCCTCCTTCCATACCCACCTCTCTCCTTCCATACCCACCACCCTCCTTCCATACCCACCTCTCTCCTTCCATACCCACCTCTCTCCTTCCATACCCACCTCTCTCCTTCCATACCCACCTCCCTCCTTCCATACCCACCTCCCTCCTTCCATACCCACCTCCCTCCTTCCATACCCACCTCTCTCCTTCCATACCCACCTCCCTCCTTCCATACCCACCTCTCTCCTTCCATACCCACCTCTCTCCTTCCATACCCACCTCTCTCCTTCCATACCCACCTCCCTCCTTCCATACCCACCTCCCTCCTTCCATACCCACCTCCCTCCTTCCATACCCACCTCTCTCCTTCCATACCCACCTCCCTCCTTCCATACCCACCTCCCTCCTTCCATACCCACTTCCCTCCTTCCATACCCACCTCTCTCCTTCCATACCCACCTCCCTCCTTCCATACCCACCTCTCTCCTTCCATACGCACCTCTCTCCTTCCATACCCACCTCTCTCCTTCCATACCCACCTCCCTCCTTCCATACCCACCTCCCTCCTTCCATACCCACCTCCCTCCTTCCAAACCCACCTCTCTCCTTCCATACCCACCTCCCTCCTTCCATACCCACCTCCCTCCTTCCATACCCACCTCCCTCCTTCCATACCCACCTCTCTCCTTCCATACCCACCTCTCTCCTTCCATACCCACCTCCCTCCTTCCATACCCACCTCCCTCCTTCCATACCCACCTCCCTCCTTCCATACCCACCTCTCTCCTTCCATACCCACCTCTCTCCTTCCATACCCACCTCCCTCCTTCCATACCCACCTCCCTCCTTCCATACCCACCTCTCTCCTTCCATACCCACCTCTCTCCTTCCATACCCTCCTCCCTCCTTCCATACCCACCTCCCTCCTTCCATACCCACCTCCCTCCTTCCATACCCACCTCCCTCCTTCCATACCCACCTCCCTCCTTCCATACCCACCTCCCTCCTTCCATACCCACCTCCCTCCTTCCATACCCACCTCCCTCCTTCCACTGAACCCTGTTGGGAAAATTCTCCAGCATATAATCTAATATAATAATTAAGTAAATAATTGATTCAAATAATACTAGAGAAGTGGACCATAAAGCTTCTAAATATTATTTGGAGTATTTCCCTTACACATCTTTTGTGGGGTAGAATCATAATGCTGAGACTACCTATGACATAGACATGGAAATAATTTAAATAATAAAATTCCTTAATAAATTTTAATCATGGTGGTAGTACACTAACTACTGTATTATCATAAAATAAGTTCTTAGCTGTCTAGTCGTGAAGATAGAATATGTCAGACAGCTCTCTGTAATCCGTATAATCCTGCTTGTATGCGTTGTCTCGGCAGACACGTGATTCACCACAACGGGGTAAGTTTCTCTCGTTGATAACTCCACGCTGCAAAATTAACGTTATATAATTTCTATATAATTGTATATATTTCCACAAATACACATTGAGAGTGGAGTTGACTGGGTATGGAAAACACACACTTACTGGTGTTTGTTATCTTCATTTTGCGTAACGAATGAACACCCAATAAAGCACAATATTACCGTCACAACAAAGTGATTATATGGTACTTAGTCAACCGGTCGCGGTGTCCACACCCAAGATGACGCTGGCAGCAAAGTCTGGTGTCCGATAATGCTCGGATGTTCCATATAACAGACGATTATAATCGCCAGCCTCCGGACACAGATCAAGATGGCTTCCTTCTCTAGCCAGGTCTCGTGGCCAGTGTGTGGGAGCGACGCACGCGCCACCTGCCTCCCTCACTTAATATGAACTTGGGAAATAAGTCATGATATTTCATTCCGGTTTCCTATTTGATTGAAACATTGCCGACGTTATTTTACGTCATAATAACGTACTCTAGATAACAGTAGCGGGTTTTCTGCTGTGTATATCATTGAACCAAAGTGACGTTAGATAAAATTACATATACGTAGGTGAAATTCAGTTCATGACTTTTGTTGATACTGGATCAACTGATTCGTAGCTTTGGTAAACTTTACCGATAAACAGCGATATTTACATTACAAGGCAACAAGCACTTTTGAAACTCTTATCATCTTCAACATAAACGCCTCTACCAACATCAGTACTGGTGCAGTCATCGGGAGGACAAACCCTTCATGCAAACTGCACCTACTATCAAGAAGAAGAAGAAACAGCGATATAATTTACTAAATTGAATTAAATCAACTTCTAATATGTTATTCCCTAATAAATTGAACAAGGTTAGACTAAATTTAATTCGATTTATTTATATATTGTGACAATAATCTCCTTCAAGAGATTGAGCCTGCTCTTCCCTCTACAATTACGTCGTAACAAACTATATAAAACTACTAGGGAAGAAATGTCCAACAACGACAACAACATCTCCAAGGTATGCCAGAGCGCAAAACGTTGCAGCCAGGGACACCTGTTCAGACTCAAACCGCCAAACTACCTGTTGATCGCTACCGGCTCCGCTGATTGGTCGCCGGCCGGGCTGCAACTGCACTCCACCCCCCCCATACTACTTGATGTCTGGGGTCGCCACGACCTCAGACCTCAGAATATTCTGTGCTTTCGCAGTTCTCACTCCTCCCGGCTAGACGTTAGCGTGTACTGAGAGAGGTGGTAGCTTGAAGCCAATATTCCAGCACCTCCCTTTAATTTTGTGTTGCACTTCTTGTTATTTTATCTTAACGTAACTTTTCATTGTGTCATTTAATTATTCTTATTATTTTGATTGATTGATTTTATTATAAGAATTTGTTTGTCCATTTTTTCATGTTTTGATTTATTTAACGTAATTAAAATTTCATTGTTAAAATTTACTTGTGTTTTGTGTGTCTTCTCCTTACCTTACCACAGACGAAGTTCCAGTTTTCTATTTTTTTTTTATAACTATGTGACGAGGCCATACCCCTAGCCTTAAACAGCCGAACACCAACGCGTTACCGTCACAAGTTATATGGGGGCCTGTCCTAGGAGCTTCACTCAGGTACTGGTGCCAAGTGGTAATTTATGGTAAGCGTATTTAACTTTGTTAACGTAGCTTTACTATTTTTCATTCAATTTCATTTTTTATAAGGTGCGGTGTATTGTGCATTACGAGAGTAACATATGGTGAAGGTGAGACAACTTTGGATTACGTGGTGACTGTAGGCCTCAGTCATACTCTTAATTGGTCATCTCTCCCTCCGTGTTATTACTCGTGTTTACCATCTATGTCCCTTGAATATTTCTCATTTTGACAGATCATCATATTGGTACCCTGGTACTGTGGTCTGCCCCGGGTCAAGAGTACCCAATCTTCTGCAATCTGACTGTAGGAGGACAAAGAGGGCCATAGTTCCTCTAGCTCGAACTTTAGTTGCTGAATTGGGACCTCAGCAGCAGTTCTCGTCACCAGTTGACACCTCGCACCCCTACACGTCAGTCAGAGATGATGATACATACAACGGTAGGGAATTAGCTTATTTTTTCAGAGCACAAAAGTTCGCTAATTCTGTAAGTATCATATTAAATTCAGTAGGAAAAACTTGCTTTATGTCCTATAGAGACTCGGCAAGGTATGCCTACATCCTTGGACTACCAATTTTACTTTTGAGACAATTTACTGTTTCATTTGTTTTCGAAACTCTGTTTCATTTGTTAGTAGGATTTTCTTGCCCTTATCCTCTTACATGAGTACCGGGTACAAGATTTCCTGCGCCCTTGATTTAATTTAATCATTTAACATCTTTTTACTTAACTTTAATTGTTAAAGATCTCACAGGATAGGTACCAGTTGCCACGTTGTCCTGTTTCTTACATTCACTATTGAATATTCGTGTACCTTTATTTGCTAATTTCACCATGTTTCGTCTTCAAGCTTTCCGTACAAATCCAGCAGGTGAAATAGGGACTTTAAGTCGTGCCAAGAGGACTGAATTACAAACTCTTGCACATGAGTATCAACTAGAAGTTCCCTACCAAGCCAACAAAAATGACCTACACAACCTGTTGCTGGATTACTATTTAGAGCAAGGTAAGATAGACTCTGAAACTCATGAAACTTACTATATTGCAGATAAAACTGACTTGGCAACGATGAAACTTAAACTAGAGCTGGCCAAGATTGAACGTGAGCAGCAAAGAGAAGCAGCTGCCATACGAAGGGAAGAACAAGAACGTGAGGCTGCCTTAAGAAGGGAAGAAATCGCCCTCAAGGAACGTGAGTTTGCAATGCTCCGTGAGCGGGAACGAGTACAGCTTGAAACACTCCAGGAGCGGGAACGCTTACAGCTTGAAACCAAACAACGCGAGTTGGAGATGCAACGCGAACATGACAAGCAACAAGCGACTCTGGCTCTAGAGTGTCGTCAACGCGAAATCGCCTTGGAAACTTCCCACTTCACTCAACGCCAGCAAGCTACTGCCAATCTTCCCGTCAGTTTTAATATATCACATGCAAGTAAGTTAATGCCATCCTTTGTAGAAGCAGAAGTTGATGTGTTTTTCACCACCTTTGAAACCCTTGCTAATCAACTCAGTTGGCCTGTCGACCAATGGGCCACACTTCTCAGAGTCCATCTTACAGGTAGAGCTGCAGTCACACTCAGTACTTTGGCGTCTGAGAATGACTACTACACTCTGAAACAAGCAGTGTTGGACGCCTACCTACTTTCCACCGAAAGTTATAGAAGGAAATTCCGTGACCACCTGAAGGCAAGTACCACTACCTTCCTTGAGTTTGCTAACACGAAACGTAGATATTTCATGAAATGGCTGGAAGCAGCACATGTCTCTACTTTTACAGAACTCGTCAACCTGATGCTTGTTGAAGAATTCTTGAGACGTGTGCCGCCTCCTGTCCGCCTCTACTTAGCAGATAAAGAAGAAACCGACTACCTGAAGTGTGCTAAGTCGGCTGACACTTACAGCCTCATCCACCGGCTGACCCCCGAACCATCCTCCAGTAAGAAGTCGTGGTACAGTTACGAGAAGGTGAGCCCCGATCAAGCTGGTTCACAACTGTACTGCAAGTATTGTAGACTCTATGGACATACCATAGACAAGTGTGGTAAGTCTCAATACAAGGGAACCACTGACCAACAAAAACCCAAACCAACTCCTCCTAAGTCCGGTAAGCCTGTGATGAATGTTGGTGTTGATGTTAATGATCTTTCTCTTTTCAGTAACCACCTGTATACTGGAACTGTCTCTGCCAACGGTTCAAATCCGGAGGGACGTTTCAAATTGAAGATCTTGAGGGACACAGCGGCTTTTCAATCGATCATCTTGAAGTCGGCTGTGCCCAACATCGTCTACACCGGAGAAACTGTCTTCATCACTGACCTCACTGCTACCACTCCATACCCTCTCGCCAGAGTCCACCTGGATTGTCCCTACGTGAACGGGGAAGTCCAAGTCGCCGTCAGGGAAAAGCCTTTTCCCATGCCTGGAGTGCAACTTCTCCTAGGCAACGACTTGGCAGAAGACCTGCAACCGACCAACCTGATCGTCATGGACAAACCCCAGGTGTGTAACTCTGTGCCAATAAACCCTATTCTAGAGTATGTTCTAGCAGAGGTTCAAGAGAGTGATGAAGTTTCTCCTCCGGTTCTCGTGACCACCCGTGCACAAGCCGCACGTCCACAGCCAGCTGACTCTACTGCTACCGCTGTCCCTCAAGACCCTCAGAAACTCCCCCCGCATCTGACCAAGTTGGAGTTCCGTAAGTTGCAGAGGGAAGATCTTACTTTAACACCATTGTTTTTCCAGGCTGAGACTCAACCCGACAGTATTCCTGGGTTCTTCCTAGAGAACGACTTACTCTACCGCAGATATAGACCCAGTAAACTGAAGGAGGAGGACGATTGGGCCAACATCGAACAACTTGTGATTCCCACCAGCCTGCGGCCCACTATTCTACACCTGGCCCATGGAGCGTTCTCCCACTACGGCTTCAACAAGACTTACCATGGGATTCGTCAAGACTACTACTGGCCAGGTATGGTAAATAACGTCAAACAGTACGTAAAACAGTGTCATACATGTCAGATGGCAGGCAAACCGAACATCTCCATTCCCAGAGCGCCACTGATTCCCATACAGGTGCCTGCGGAACCTTTCCACAGACTCATAATAGACTGTGTCGGTCCTTTACCTCGGACCAGTTCAGGTAACGCCTACATCCTAACCATCCTGTGTCCTACCACCAGATTTCCCATAGCAGTTCCAGTGAAGAACATCACGGCTGCTACGGTTATAAAACATCTATTGAAGATCTTCACTCAATACGGATTTCCCAGGGAGATTCAAAGTGACTGTGGTACCAACTTCACCAGTGATCTCTTCAAAAGGACATTGGAGGAGTTCAACATCAAACAGGTATTGTCCAGCCCCTATCTTCCTGCTTCACAGGGTTCTCTTGAACGTATTCATCAGACCATCAAAGCACTCTTGAAAAAGTTTTGTAGTGAAACCTCGAAGGATTGGGATAAGCAGATTGACCTTATAATGTGTATTTTCAGAAGTCTCCCCAATGAGTCCCTAGGAGTATCTCCTTATGAGATGCTCTACGGCCGTAAGTGCCATACTCCCCTTAAGGCTTTCAAAGACTCTCTCAGAGATGCCACCTTCAGTGAGCATCAGAATGTGCCCCAGTTTCTTTAAAACCTTCAACACATTCTAGAGAGAGTCCACCGCTTTGCCCATGATAATCTATAGAAAGCCCAGGTGAGAATGAAGACTCATTACGACCAGACCAGCAAAGTAAGAAAATTCAAGCCGGGAGACTTCGTCCTTGCCTACTTCCCTATCCCAGGTTCACCTTTACAAAACAGGTTTTCAGGACCCTACCGCGTCAAAGAGTGCAGGAATAATAACAACTACGTAATAGAGACTCCAGATAGGCGGCGGAAGACCCAGCTGTGCCACGTCAACCTCCTGAAGCAATATAATGGTACTCCTCCCACTGTCCTAACTAACTATTCCACCTTCACAGAACTGTACATCCACAGTGAGACCTTCCCAGCTTCTCCTCCCGAAAGCACTGACAAGGAGTCAGCGCTTTCTAATTCCGAAATCCTTAATGATCTTCCCAAATACTTTCAGGATAATCATAGTGCACCTCTCGTCAAGATCTTCAGAGAACATCAAGAGTTGTTCCGAGATGATCCCCAAGAGTGTAATGTTACCCAGCACGACATCCAACTGCTCCCCGACACCCGGCCGATTCGTCAACCCTTCTACCGAATCAACCCGAGCAAGAAGGAAGTCATGCGTGCTGAGGTGCAGTACCTCTTGGACCATGGACTGGCTACACCTTGTGAGTCCCCCTGGGCCTCACCTTGTATCTTGGTGCCCAAACCCCAAGGTAAGGTGCGGTTATGCACTGACTATCGTAAACTGAACTCTGTCACTGTCAAGGATGCTTACCCCTTGCCAAGGATAGATGACATCCTTGATGCCATTGGTACTTGTCCCAAGTGGACTTGCTTAAGGGGTACTATCAAGTGTGTCTAACGGAGCGCGCTAAAGAGATATCTGCCTTCATCACTCCTTTTGGACTTTTCAGATATGAACGCCTTCCTTTCGGACTATGTAATGCCCCGGCCACCTTTCAAAGAGCTGTCAACCGTGTCATCCAGGGCTTGGATAACACATACGCCTACCTGGACGATATCGTCGTAGCCTCCAACTCCTGGAGTGAACATCTGCTCCAGCTGCGACGTCTGTTCTCCAAGCTCCTGACAGCCGGCCTTACCATCAACCTGGGCAAGTCCACTTTCGCGAAAGGTAAAGTGCGTTATCTGGGTCATGTTATTGGGAGTGGCAGCATAGCTCCGTTAGACTCACACACTCAAGCCATCCAACAGTATCCACAGCCTACCACCAGGAAGCAGCTCCTGCGCTTCCTTGGTCTTGCCTCTTACTACCGTAGGTTTGTGAGGAATTTCAGTACAGTCGCCACACCTCTAATTCTATTAACCAGTCCCAAGCAACGGTATAATTGGACCATACAGCAAACCGTTGCTTTCGAACAACTCAAATTCCTCCTCTGTTCTAACCCCATTCTCGCCTCTCCAGATATCACCAAGCCTTTCGTCCTTCATGTCGACGCCAGTGGTACCGGCGTTGGTGGTGTCCTGATGCAACAACGAGGCGAGGAGGTTCTACCTGTCAGCTACTACAGCTACAAACTGAAACCACACCAGAGGAACTACAGCACTATTGAAAAGGAGCTACTATCCATCGTCCTGAACCTCCAACACTTCGCTCCGTACCTACAAGGCGCCAGGTCTACCACCATCTTCTCAGACCACAACCCTCTCCGCTTCCTACATCAAGCCCAATTCACCAACCAGCGTCTTCTACGATGGGCTCTGTATTTACAAGAATTCAACCTGGAGATCCGCTATATCAAGGGTTCTGACAACACCATAGCCGATGCCCTCTCCAGAGTTTATGAAGTAGAAGCGACTCCATCCATTACTCCACCACATAACGACGTACTTCTTCCAGAACCGCAGGCTTCGGGGGAGAGTTGTGACAATAATCTCCTTCAAGAGATTGAGCCTGCTCTTCCCTCTACAATTACGTCGTAACAAACTATATAAAACTACTAGGGAAGAAATGTCCAACAACGACAACAACATCTCCAAGGTTTGCCAGAGCGCAAAACGTTGCAGCCAGGGACACCTGTTCAGACTCAAACCGCCAAACTACCTGTTGATCGCTACCGGCTCCGCTGATTGGTCGCCGGCCGGGCTGCAACTGCACTCCACCCCCCCCATACTACTTGATGTCTGGGGTCGCCACGACCTCAGACCTCAGAATATTCTGTGCTTTCGCAGTTCTCACTCCTCCCGGCTAGACGTTAGCGTGTACTGAGAGAGGTGGTAGCTTAAAGCCAATATTCCAGCACCTTCCTTTAATTTTGTGTTGCACTTCTTGTTATTTTATCTTAACGTAACTTTTCATTGTGTCATTTAATTATTCTTATTATTTTGATTGATTGATTTTATTATAAGAATTTGTTTGTCCATTTTTTCATGTTTTGATTTATTTAACGTAATTAAAATTTCATTGTTAAAATTTACTTGTGTTTTGTGTGTCTTCTCCTTACCTTACCACAGACGAAGTTCCAGTTTTCTATTTTTTTTTATAACTATGTGACGAGGCCATACCCCTAGCCTTAAACAGCCGAACACCAACGCGTTACCGTCACAATATATATATATATATATATATATATATATATATATATATATATATATATATATATATATATATATATATATATATATATATATATATATATATATATATATATATATATATATATATATATATATATATATATATATATATATATATATATATATTTAATTCTCATAGGAGCTGGGCGGCTGATGTAGCAGCGGCATAAATGTTAGTGAGAATTTGGTTTGAATTGAATTTGAATTTTGAGTTTGAATTTTACTAAACCTAATGGTTAGTAAGGTTAGTAAATATCATTTCCTAGCACAATAAATTAATCTTATCGTACTAGGGGTTAGTATTTCCGACACACCACGCCCCGTCCTCTTTCTTATCTCCCATACCCATTACCCCCCCCCCCCACTTACCTCCCCAACTCCCCCATGCACGTATCTTCCCCCTCCATCACCCGCTATATTGTTTGAAAATAATAAAAATTAATAGTAATTGGGAGTAAAGAATTTAATTTTGTGTTTAAATAAAAAAAAGGGGGGGGGGGCAGGGCAGAAATCATCAATTGTACAAGTTGGTCAACAAACAGCATTGTTTAGAGGTAAGATATGGGTTGATATTTGGGTTGACATTTAGGGGTTAGGTTACATGGAGTTAAGTGTTAGGTAGTACTTAGTTCTACTCTTAAACTGGTTGAGAGAGGCACAGCCTTTAACATGATTGGGAAGGCCATTCCACATTCTGGGTCCCTTGATTTGTAGAGCATTTCCAGTTTGGTTAAGTCGTACTCTTGGAATATCAAATAGGTATTTGTTTCTGGTGTGGTGCCCATGGGTTCTGTTACAACCTTCTAGGAAACCTCTAAGGTCAGGATTGACATTGCAGTTCAGAGTTTTAAATATATAGAGTACACAAGAGAGGATGTGCAGGGACTTAATATCTAACATATTTAAAGATTTAAGTATGAGGCCTGACAGCTGAGTGGACAGCTCTTCGAATTCATAGTCCTGAGGTTCCGGGTTCGATCCCCTTTGAAGGCAGAAACGAATGGGCAGAGCTTCTTTCACCCTGATGCCCCTGTTACCTAGCAATAAATTGATCCCTGGGAGTTAGACAGCTGGTACGGGCTGCTTCCTGGGTGTGTGTGTAACAAAGACGCTAAGCCCCGAAATCCTTTCAAGATAACCTCAAGAAGGGTACTGAGTGATGTCTGGGGCCAGAGTAGGATATTGTCCTAATAGCAGCTTTGTGTTGGGTAATTAGAGGACGTAAATGATTTTGGGTAGTAGAACCCCAAGCACAAATACCATAGTTGAGATAACGATAGATGAGGGAGTAATAGAGTGTCACCAGGGCAGGGCGAGGTACATAATATCTGATCTTAGAAAAAATGCCAATAGCTTTCAGATATAGCTTTTCTTGCTTTATGTTGAATGTGGCTCCTGGGGAATTTAGCTTGTTATTGCAACGTACGATTATGTTACGTTGTTGGGTAGATTAGATACACAGTGTTTAGTGATTTTCATATTTATTTAGTAGTCTTGATTACAGTAGTCAGTTGGTGGCAGTGTCGTAGATGTTGAGATGGAGCTTGGAGCAGAGCAGAGAGCTAGGTAAGGCCAGAGTCGCGGAGCTCGATGCGGGCGAGTGAGGTGGCTCGATGGGGAATCGTGAGAGTCTAAACTCGATGTGGTCGTAGTCTGCTGTCTGCTCTGCATCGAGGCTGCAACGTCTTGAGGTCGATTAGAACTGCATACGCTGTGTACTACATTCTTGAGGTTGAAGGTGTGTGGTAAATACAAAGCGTCTGTACTGAAGTTAATTGAATCACTGTGGAAATTGTACTGATGGCTATTTGGTTCTTAATGCTTATATTATTTGACTACACCTCAGCTTCCTCCCATAGGATGAAAAGAATGTTACCTGTAACTAGGGAAAAGATTTGATTAATGTCATTGTTGCTTATGCGAGGTTTGCTGCTCTCATTTAGCTAATGAGTTTGGAGCGAGTAAATTGTTTACATAATTTACTCGCTACATTATCGATGAGGACACCAAGGAATTTACCATCTACTTTGTTACTAATTTGAATAATTGTTTATTCTTATATTAATTTGATCCGAGGATTTATTACCAAACAAAATATAGAGGGTTTTGTCACTGTTAAGGGTGAGTGTCTTAAAAGTTGGCCAAAGATAGACTTTATTTACTTGAGTATTCACTGTATCATTCAGAGCAAGAGGGTCAAGAATGGAGAAAATGAAGGTTGTGTCGTCAGCAAATAAAATTGGGTTAAGTTGTTGAGAGGCATTTGGAAGGTCATTAAGATGAGAATGAAGAGAGTGTCAAGTATGCTGCCCTGTGGAACACCAGTGTTGATGGGTAGGGTGGGAGAAATGGAATCATTCACAGAAACATTCTGGAGCCTGTCAGTAAGGTAAGACTGAAAGTATTGCCTGTATTATCAAAAATATTTGAAAAAAAATATTTACAAACATCTTTACTCCTATCTCGTAAAATTCAACATACTAAGTCCCTCTCAGTTTGGCTTCCGCTCCCAAAAGAGTACCAATGATGCAATTATTAGTCTGCTTGACTTAATCTACTCAGCCCTTGACAAAAATAAGTTTCCGATTGGATTCTTCATTGGCCAGAGAAAGACCTTTGATACTGTTAACGACAACTACCTCTTACTTAAACTCCACCATTTTGGAATCCGAGGCCTTGCCCTGGACTATATCCGATCCTATCTTAGTGACAGACACCATTATGTAGCCATCAATGATATAACCTCTCCCACTCTACAACTAACAGTAGGGATGCCACAGGGCAGCATCCTAGGACCCCTCCTATTTCTTATATACTTCAATGATCTCCTTAATGTCTCTAACATGCTTAAACATATATTATTTGCTGACGATACTACCCTCATCTACTCAGACCCCAATCCACACACACATTAAATAATGTTGCAAATAACGAATTAAAAAAGCGTCCACTTATGGATGTCAACAAACAAACTTACACTAAACAAAGAAAAGATCTACTACAACTTATTTGGAAGCAAATCATCAAAGGAAATTCAGCTTCAGATAGACAATGTTAACATCAGCAATAAAAATGCTGGGAAAAGTCCTTGTCCTATACACAAGAGATTCAACTTCAGCACCTATATTAAGTCCCTCCTAGTTTGGTTTCCATTCCAAAGAGTACCAATGATGCCATTATTAGTCTGCTTGATATAATCTACACAGCCCTTGACAAAAATAAATTCCCAATTGGCCTCTTCAATGACCTGAAGAAGGCCTTTGTTACTGTAATTCATAACTACCTCTTACTTAAACTTCACCACTACGGTATCCGATGCCTTGACCTGAACTATATTCGTTGCTCTCTCAGTGACAGACATCAATAAGTAGCCATCAATAGCATAACCTCCCCAACTCTACCATTGACAGTAGGGGGGGCCACAGGGTAGCATCTTGGGACTTCTCCTATTTCTTATACACATCAATGATTTGCCAAATGTTTCTAACATTCTTAAACCTATATTATTTGCTGACAATACTACCCTCAACTATTCTGACCCCAACACACACACACTAAATAATATTGTCAACAGTGAATTAATAAAAGTCCACTCATGGATGTCAACCAACAAACTTACACTAAACATAAAAAAAGACCTACTACATTTTAATTGGTAGTAAATCATCAAATTAGGTTCAACTTCAGATAGACAATGTTAACATTACCAATGAAAAACATTAAAACTTTACCAATATTGTTTGCTGATGATACCCCAAACCCCAAACCCACATACATTAAATAATGTTGTAAATAATGAATTAAAAAAGTCCACTTATGGATATTGTCGGGGTTCACCATAAGAGGGGCGAGTAACAGTATACCCAAGGTCACTCACCGTAGACCCTGCGGGTCTTCACTCTATCCTCGCAGCGCCTCTGTACACCAGGAGAGTATCCCAGTCAATTCCAACCGGCCTCTGATCGAGAAAGAGTGGGAACACAGCTTGTTCTCTTAACTGCTGTGTGCCAGCCCCGGCAAGGGCAGTACTACTAACCACAAGGTCGCCAACTGGTTTTTCCCGTGTACAGTAACACGTCAGTGGTTTTGTTGAGTTGTGATAACAGTGGCAAGAACACCCTCAATAGATCTGATATCAGGCAGGTATTTATTTCTATCAGTCTATTTCCTTTCATGTATTATATAGCCACAAGAAATATGGAGGGGATGATACAAACGCCAAGGTATTTTGTGTTTTACTTAAAACTCAAGACATCACATAATTATATCAATAAGCAAACAGCTATTTCATGCGAAAGTCGCTCGTTCTCACAAATAATCATTAACTCGCCAAGCTGGCAATGCTCCCCCTCACGTCAATGTCAAAATCAGCTGGGCGACCCCCCCCTCACTGCATGATCTCTCACTGCACTTGTTTGTTGGCGAAATATGCCCGTTTCTTTAAATTCTCAAGGATCACTAAATGTTCAAACACACAATATCTGTGACAATAGCAATAGAACGTAATTACTTCGCTGCACTGATCTTGAGCTCAATCAAACATTTCTATATTAATGAACACAATAATTCACTATCATGGTATAACACACTGCCCCTCATTTAATGATAAGCATGCAAGTATATATTACTGGAGTTCTCAGTAATTCCTTTCGTGGGCGAATATTCAATTGATCACTGCACACCTGAATGATTATTCAATACACAAGCATAGACATATATATATATATATATATATATATAGATAAATCATAGACATCAATAATAATAATAATATAGTTACTGGGCACATAGCCTAACACTATGAATAGTGTTAGGCTATATATATATATATATATAATATATATATATATATATATAATATATAGAGAATATATAGAGAATATATATATATAAATACTGGCACATTTATATATATATATTCTCTCACTAAATTAAAGTCTCATGAAAGACATTATCAACACAGTAAATTCATCAATTACTCCGGGTGCCTACACACACCACTAATAATAATAATAGATACCGTGAGTGCCCTATGTAGCCCCACTCCGCACACTGGTGCCTTACTGTGACATAGGTGAGCCTTGCTCACGACATACAAAATACTCTGGCTAAATAATATAGCTGACTAAAGGGGAATTGGGAGGGAAACTAGAATCACCTACTTCCACCTATCCTCCGGTGAGAGTTGAGTTGTAGCTCCTGGTCCAGGCTCCTGCCTCGTGTAGGGAACGCCCCCACACACACCCTGTCGTGTCCTCCAGGAACCCAATCAACGTCCCAAAATAAACGCGTCGTCTCCGTGTTCTGTCCTCCGCGGGTCCGTGCCCCTCCTCCACATCTTGTAGGGTTGGAGTCGGTCTCCCGGCCGTCAACTTCTCCCAACTACGGCTGCCTACCTATGTCTCGGCTGCAGTCGTTCGGATTCCCAATTAGTGTCTTCTTTCACTGCTTCCCAGTGGATTAGCCCAGCCACTACGTCGTCACTGTGAAGCTATTAGACGTCCCAGACGATACTGCCTAGACTTCACCTGCACAGCACCCGACCCTGGAGCACTTGATGCTCAATATTTCGTCAATTCCCTCTCCGGTCCACACATGGAATGAAGGAAGACCTCCCGGCATACTGGCAGACTACGGGTGACGCGTAAGATCCACGGGAGTGGCGTATTACTGTCGGATTGACAGGATCAACCTTCACACATCCGTCCACCTTGACGTGTCGTGTCAGACTGATTCCCTCACGGAGGATTGGCCCAGCCACTACGTCATCACTGTGAAGCTATCAGCCGTCGCATACATCGCTGCCTAGACTCCACTCTTGCACACCACCTGTCCCTGGAGCACTTGTTGCTCAATATTCTGTCAATTCCTTCTCTGGTCCATCACATGAACGAAGGAAGACCCCACAGGTGCCGGCAGATCGCCGGTGATGCGTAAATCCTCCGGAGACGGGGTAAACTGTCCAACTGACAGGGCCCCCAGCGCACGTTCGACCTCCTTGACGTGCTGTCTTAGACTGATGGCGCCAGAGTCGCGCACTGACCGGACCCCCCTTCCTTCGTGACGTCATATTCGCTATGGGAGGTTTTCATTGGCTCCCTGTGCCACGTCGCTGTCGGTGACCAATCTGGTGTCACTGATGTCACACAGTTTTGGCGGCAAAACAGAGGAGCCAGCGCCTTATTGGCTTCCTAAAGGGCCTATACCACAGGCCAAAATACTCTTCTCTTACAAATTTCTCGGCAAGGCGAGAACACTACACTCTCCCACATATATCAAACTGACGCCTGCGACGTAGAGAACGCTTGGGTAAAGTGGACATGACTCTTACAGCAGGCGTGGGAGAAATATAAGGGGGGGAACACCGTCACAATATCAACCAACAAACTCACACTAAACATGCAAAAAACCTACTATATCTTTTTTTTTTTTTTTTTTTTTTTTTTTTTGATATATATACAAGAGTTGTTACATTCTTGTACAGCCACTAGTACGCGTAGCGTTTCGGGCAAGTCCTTAATCCTATGGTCCCTGGAATACGATCCCCTGCCGCGAAGAATCGTTTTTTCATCCAAGTACACATTTTACTGTTGCGTTAAACAGAGGCTACAGTTAAGGATTTGTGCCCAGTAAATCCTCCCCGGCAAGGATACGAACCCATGACATAGCGCTCGCGGAACGCCAGGCGAGTGTCTTACCACTACACCACGGAGACTGTATTTGGAAGCAAAACAACAAATGCAATTCAGCTTCAGATAGACAATGTTAACATCAGCAATAAAAAGGATGGAAAGTTCCTTGGCCTATACTTACACAAGAGACTCAACTTCAGCACCCACATACAACACATAACTAAGAAAGTCTCTAAAACAGTTGGTATGCTCTCTAAGATCAGATATTATGTACCCTACTCTGCTCTCCTCTCACTCTATTATGCACTAATCTATCCCTATCTTTTTTGTTTATATATATATATATATATATATATATATATATATATATATATATATATATATATATATATATATATATATATATATATATATATATATAAGAGTTGTTACATTCTTATACAGCCACTAGTACGCATAGTGTTTTGGGCAAGTCCTTAATCCTATGTTCCCTTGAATACGACCCCGCGAAGAATCGTTTTTACAACCAGGTACCCATTTTACTGTTGAGTTAAACATATAATTATGATATCTGTGCTTAGGGTTCAACCTCTGCAAACTACCTCAAGCTGATCATCCCCCAGCAAAAATCTGCTATCAGAACAATAACAAACTCTGCTTTCAGACAACACTCAGCCCCCTGTTTCTATCCCTAAACATGCTAAACATAAACCCACTCCATACATTCTCTTATGCCAATTACATTTACAAAACCCTGTTCTTAAATGCAAACCCTGCTTTGAAACTCTTCCTGGATAGATGTAATAGGACCCATAATCACCACGCCCGACATAAATATCTCTTTGATATTCCCAGAGTCACACTTAATCTGTGTAAACTCGCTATGCAAATAAAGAGACCCAGTCTATGGAACTCACTCCCTAATGAATTGAAAAGCTGTCAAACTTTTGCCTTATTTAAAAATAAAACCAAAAAGTACCTAATTTCATCCTCATAGTTTCGTAACCAGTGCTTGAAACTCGCACTGTATCTAGTACTACCCAATTCCCCAATATAAGTACCTATGCCATACAACTTTATCATTGTAATCATTGCTGATATCTTGTATTATATTATACACGTAGTCAGCTACATTATATCTTCCAACAGTCCTCGAATTATGCTAAAATGTACCTGTGAATTACCCTTAAATTTTTATACCTTCTTACAATGTATTTTTATACTTTCTTAAAATGTATTTTTATACTTTCTTACAAATGTACCTGCAAACATTTTTTTAATTTTGCTAGAAATTACCTTCTTAAAATTATATTTTAGAGTCAGGATTTGCCCGAAATGCTAGGTGTACTAGTGGCTTTACAAGAATTTAAAACTTCAAGTCACTGTACTCTCATGAACCCAATGTACCTTCTTGTATATAAATAAATAAATAAATAAATAAATAAATAAATAAATAAATAAATAAATAAATAAATAAATAAATAAATAAAATAATGCAGGGAGTGACCTCTGACTCCATAATGATGTAATTTAAGAAAAAGGTTTTGGTGGTTGACAGTGTCAAAAGCCTTACGCAGGTCCACAAATAACCCAACAGGGAACTCATTGTTATCAAGAGCTGCGTGAATCAAGTTAATCATACTAATCAGTGCATCGTTAGTGCTTATTTTTGGGGTCTAAAGCCATATTGACAAGAGCTAAGTATATTGTGTTTGGCTAGATAAGAGTAAAGCTGCTTGTAGATTAGCTTTTCAAATATTTTTGACAAGTTTGGCAGATGTGATATAGGTCTGAATTTGTTGACATCAGTGAGATCACCACATTTTTGGACAGGTTACTCTCGCTTTTTTTTTTTTTTAGAATATCCGGAAAGGTTTGAGTTCAAGTGATTTGTTGAAGAGCAATGCAATGGCAGGAGCTAGAAATCTGGAGGCTTTTTTGTAAATTAGAGATGGTATCTCATCAATTTATGATGGTATGTGTATTGACTTAGTTTTAAGGGAAAGGATTACCTCATTAACATGAGAGGAATTAGCAGGAGTTAGGTACAGAGACTCTGGATAGTTACCTGTAAGGTAGTCTTTAATATTAGTGAGGGAGGTTGGAATATCATGAGCAAGGGATGTGTAAATGGATGAGAAGAAACTATTGAATTCTGTATCAGTGTCAGAGGCTGAAAGCACACCATCGCCATTGGATAGGAGTATTGTTTTTTTATTCAAAATATTTTTTGATCTTAATACAGTATTTGGGAAATAATGTTCCATGTTTTGTTAATGTTGCCCTTAATTTGGTCAAAATTATTTCCATAGTATTTTATTATGGCTCTCTTAATTATTTTAGACGGCAGTGATGAGTAAATCTTTGAAAATTCTTTAGAGACGACTCCTAAGCTATGGTTCTTCTCGTGGTCATGTTTTTTATTAATAGACTTAAGTATCCTCTTTGTAAGCCGTGGATTGTTTAGCCATTTTGTTGTGACTTGTTTCATTAGCATAGAACAGTGGATGTTATAGAAGCTCAAAGTTTCCTGAAGAAATGTTTGCACTGCTAGGATGATGCTCCCTATGTTACCTAATTCAGTCTTCCAGCTGATATTAGCAGCAGCAGCAATAAAGTTGCCTATAAAAGTTTCATTGTGCAGCCTAAAGCTTATCTCCCTTGTATCTAGAGGTGCTTTATTAATGTTAGTTAGGAGAACTGTGGGGTAATAGTCTGTGGTTCTATTAATGATTATCCCTGAAGTAAGTGGAGAGGTTATGTTGGTCCAGATGTGATCAAGAGCCGTGGCGGTACTATCAGTGATTCTAGTGGGTCTAGTGATTAAGAGTATGAGGAAGCAGTAATTTAAACAGTTAAGAAAACTCGCAGCAGGAGGGTTATCAGGCTCGTAGAGGTCAATATTAAAATCCCCCGAAATTATCCTAAATACTAAAATTGGGGGAATTATAGTAATTCATTATTTATGTTGTATTTAAAATGAAAAATACGAATAAACACTATTTCACTATTTTACATTTTACCGATTATAATCTGAAAATATATACATATAACAATATATAACCATGAAGGAAAAATCAAATAGGAAATTACTTGAGGACTTTCGTGATAATCAACACGTCATAATATTCTTCTGTTGATGTGTTGATTAACACAGAAGTGCTTAAGTAAATATCTTATAAGCTTCAATTTAGCATCCATTTAACCTGTGTTTATTTATTTATTTATTTATTTCCATCTGGCAGCACTTATATATATATTCCCAGTGTTTTTGTTTTGTACAGTTTCCTTATTGACCACTTTCCTTCGCCTTTTTTCATCACCTTTTATCCGTAGGTTTCATCCCCTAACTTAGTGGTCAGGTGACCTGCCCTGGCGGGTGTATAGGTCTGCCTACCACGTTTCTTTCTTTGGACATACATTCTCGGGAGACATCTCCCGTCACGGAGGCTGCAGCCGCACCTCCATAGATCTCCAGTATCAGCTCTTGATACTGGTAATGGCTCAAAAGGGCCACCACTTACGGGCTATTCATGCCCGTGCCACCTTTTGGGTGGCTTAATCTTTATCAATCAATCATTTCTTTCTTCAGTATACATTCAGCTGAGGTCGAGTAAAGGTGCGTTGGAGCACACTAGAAAGTTGTGAACTTGTGAACTAGTGACAGTGATGGAGGACGAAGAAGGAGGTTCCAGGCCTTTTTAGGAAGAAATGACCAGGAGGAACAAACGGAAAACTGTGTGCAGAGAGTAAAGTGATACTGACAGTGATGAACGACCAAAGAAGTGTAGTGATCGACGGCAGACGAAACCTCTACCAATAAGCACTCCAACTACACAGAAAAACACAGAAATTTTTTTTTGAACACAGTTCAAAAATGTATTCCTCCAGCGAGACATGACGAGGGAGGAGAGAGCCGTGGCAGCAGAAGCATGGAAGAGGCGCAGGGCGAGAGGGGAAAACCAGGAAGTCACAGCTCCCAACACAACACCCCCTGAGGCGAGGGGGGAACCCACAACCAGCTACCCAGTAACACCAGAGGGGAGGACAACCCCGCCACCCTCCTCTTCATAGAAAACCCCCCTACCCCAAACCCTCCCTGCCCCCATTCAAATGTTCAGCCAAATCTCCCTCTCCCCACCCTTCTACCCCTCCCCTCCCCTCCTCCCGCCGAGTCCCCCCTCCCCCCCTTTCATTCCTGTCCTCCCTCCCCTTTCACCCCATACCCTCCCTGTCCCTCCCCCTTCACTGGATCCCCCGCCCCTCATCCCAGTATCCTCTGACACCCTGTTATCCACCTCACAGGTCCTCAAACCCATGAACAGCTTCCCCCACCAGCAGAACACTCACCAAGGAGGCGATTTGAGAAGGGACAGAAGAAAGTGAGCCTCAAGGCAATGTACACTAACATAGATGGAATTACAAATAAAGCAAATGAGCTTGGAGAACGGGTACTAGAGGAAAGCCCAGATATAATAGCCCCCACAGAAACAAAGCTGACGAAAACGATAACAAACGCAGTGTTCCCACAGGACTATTATGTTATGCGGAAAGAGAGGGAAGGAAGAGGTGGTGGTGGTGTAGCTCTGCTGGTAAGAAAAGGTTGGGATTTTGAGGAGATGGTTATTCAGGGCTGTGAAGGTTTCAGTGACTACATAGCAGGTACTGTAACAAATGGAGGGAAAAAATTATAATCGTAGTCATATATAATCCACCACCAAATGACAGAAGACCCAGACAGGAATATGATAGAAACAACATGGCCACCATTAACATAATAGAGAGAACAGCTTCTGTTGCCAGCAGGAATGGATCTGGACTACTAATTATGTGAGACTTACACCATGGGAAGATAGATTGGGAGAACAGAGACCCACATGGAGGACCAGAAACATGGAGAGCTAAGCTGCTGGACGTGGCAACAAGAAACTTTCTAAACCAGCACATCAAGGAACCAACAAGAATGAGAGGAGAAGATGAACCAGCAATGCTTGATTTGATATTTATCCTAAATGAGTGGGATATAAGGGAAGTTAAGATGGAACCGCCCTTGGGAATGAGTGATCACAGTGTATTGAACTTTGAGTACCTGGTAGAGCTAGGAATTATCTCCCTCAAAAAAGAACTAGGAATCAAAAGGCTGGCATACCGAAAGGGGAATAATGAACAGATGAGAAGTTTCCTAAGGGAAATACCTTGGGACACGGACCTCAGAGATAAGTCTGTACAAGGTATGATGGACTATGTTACCCAAAAGTGTCAGGAGGCAGTAAACAGGTTCATCCCGGCCCAAATGGAAAAATCCGAGAAGCAACAGAAGAATCCATGGCATAATAGGGCATGTATGGAAGCGAAGAAACTGAACAAAAGGGTGTGGAGGAACTTCCGGAATAACAGAACACCAGAAAGCAGAGAGAGATACCAGAGAACCAGGAATGAGTATGTCAGGGTGAGAAGAGAAGCAGAGAGAAGTTTTGAAAATGATATAGCAAACAAAGCCAAGACCGAACCAAAGCTACTCCACAGTCACATCAGAAGGAAAACAACAGTTAAAGAACAGGTATTGAAACTTAGAACAGGCGAGGACAGGTAAACAGAGAATGACGAAGAGGTGTGTGAAGAACTCAACAAGAGGTTCCAGGAGGTCTTCACAAGAGAACAAGGTGAGGTCACTGTGCTAGGAGAAAGGGAGGTAAACCAGGCGGCCTGGAAGAGTTCGAAATTACGAGAGAGGAGGTCAAGAGACACCTGCTGGATCTGGATGTTAGAAAGGCTGTTGGTCCAGACGGGATCTCACCATGGGTACTGAAAGAGTGTGCAGAGGCACCTTGCTTGCCACTCTGTATAGTGTATAGTAAGTCACTGGAGACAGGAGACCTATCAGAAATATGGAAGACGGCGAATGTGGTCCCAATATACAAAAAGGGCGACAGGCAAGAGGCACTGAACTGAGGCCACTGGCACTGAGGCCAGTGTCCTTGACTTGTATACCATGCAAGGTGATGGAGAAGATCGTGAGAAAAAACCTGGTAAGAAAAGAAAGAGAAAACCTTCTCTCCTTCTGGAGAGAAGGGACTTCGTGACAAATCGCCAACATGGGTTCAGGGAGGGTAAATCTTGCCTGACTGGCTTAATAGAATTCTACGACCAGGTGACAAAGATTAAGCAAGAAAGAGAGGGCTGGGCGGACTGCATTTTCTTGGATTGTTGGAAAGCCTTTGACACAGTACCGCATAAGAGGCTGGTACATAAGCTGGAGAGACAGGCAGGTGTAGCTGGTAAGGTGCTCCAGTGGATAAGGGAGTATCTAAGCAATAGGAAGCAGAGAGTTACGGTGAGGGGTGAGACCTCCTATTGGCGTGAAGTCACCAGTGGAGTCCCACAGGGCTCTGTACTCAGTCCTATCTTGTTTCTGATATATGTAAATGATCTCCCGGAGGGTATCAATTAATTTCTCTCAATGTTTGCAGACGATGCCAAAATTATGAGAAGGATTAAGACAGAAGAGGACTGTTTGAGGCTTCAAGAAGACCCAGACAAGCTGAAGGAATGGTCGAACAAATGGTTGTTAGAGTTTAACCCAACCAAATGTAATGTAATGAAGATAGGTGTAGGGAGCAGGAGGCCAGATACAAGGTACACTCTGGGAGAGGAAATTCTTCAGGAGTCAGAGAAAGAAAAAGACTTGGAGGTTGATATCACGCCAGACCTGTCTCCTGCAGCACATATCAAGAGGATAACATCAGCGGCATATGCCAGGCTGGCCAACATACGAACGGCATTCAGAAACTTGTGTAAAGAATCATTCAGAATTTTGTATACCACATAAGTCAGGCCAATCCTGGAGTATGCAACCCCAGCATGGAGTCCATATCTAGTCAAGGATAAGACTAAACTGGAAAAGGTTCAAAGGTTTGCCACCAGACTAGTACCCGAGCTGAGAGGTATGAGCTACGAGGAGAGACTGCGGGAATTAAACCTCACTTCGCTGGAAGACAGCAGAGTTAGGGGGGAACATGATCACCACATTCAAGATTCTGAAGGGAATTGATAGGGTAGATAAAGACAGTCTATTTAACACAAGGGGAACACGCACAAGGGGACACAGGTGGAAACTGAGTGCCCAAATGAGCCACAGAGATATTAGAAAGAACTTTTTTAGTGTCAGAGTGGGTGACAAATGAAATGCATTAGGAAGTGATGTGGTGGAGGCTGACTCCATACACAGTTTCAAGTGTAGATATGATAGAGCCCAATAGGCTCAGGAACCTGTACACCTGTTGATTGACGGTTGAGAGGCGGGACCAAAAAGCCAGAGCTCAATCCCTGCAAACACAACTAGGTGAGTACAACTTGGTGAGTACAGACAAAATCCGCAATTCCAGTCTTCAAGGTGCAGCATGCTGAGGGTAAGTCCTCGTACGTCACTGTAGTGGACCTTGAAAAAGAGTTACTCCAGCTCAAGATCAGTGCAAAGCCTAACTTCAGAGGCGAATATATTCTGAGGCTCAAAGACGAGACAGCTGTAACGATTCTTAAAAATTATAAGAAATGCGACGAACTCAAGCCAGAGGACAAAATAAGGAAAATCATTGTCCTCCACTATCCCATGCATATGGCCTTAACTCATTTAGAAAAGCTGAATTATGTGGTGTCAGCAGAAAGATGCTAGATAAAATCCTCGAAGCAGGAACCCCGACAAGACCTTCTCACAGTAAGAGGATGGATCCCAGAGAAGCTTGATCTTGGTATTTGGGGCATGTTCCAACACAGGCCTTACACCCCACAGCCCCTCAGATGCTTCAGATATCAGAGATTTGGACATAACAAGGATGGCTGCCAACGCCCAGTGAGATGTGGGATCTGCAGCCAGCCCCACGACACGAAGATATGCATTGATAAACACAAGGCAAACCAGCCTGTGCAAGCTAAGTGCCCAAATTGCTCCAAGACACACCACGCCTGGAACTTAAGAGGCCCCGAAAGGCTTAAAAGAATCCAAACGCACCTCCACACGCCTGCAGCAGAGCTGAAGCCCCAACCAAAACATACACCATTTCCCCTGCCCACAAAAACAGCGTGGAGATCACCAAGACAAAACCAGGTAGAGGGGGCACATGGAAAGCGACCTTGATGAGTCATTTTGAAGTACACAAAGATCCTCAACTCCAATTTCAACTTCCATTGCGAGTTCATCAGACTCCATGGATACCACAGTAATATCAGCAAGTTCCAACGACCTAGAGGACTAAAGATCCGGCAATGGAATGCTCAAGGGCTGCACACACAGTTGCAACACTTGCAATGAATAGCAGTAACCAAAGGCATAGACATCCTGATATTACAGGGGAGCCTGCTTCGAGCGAGATTAAACCTAAAATCTCAGGCTATCGAGGCTTCTTCCTTCCATGGGTCAACGAGCAATCCAGGGGATGTGTCCTCTATGTAAAATGTGACTTGATCTCCAAGTCCATAACCAGCCCACCCGATTGTGGAGCAGGGACAGAGGTAATGGGAGTTACCATTGAGCTAAGACACGACATACTTGAAGTGTTTAATATGTACAGGTCTCCACAAGCCGAAATGGATCTCTCTGTGTTATTTGGACACACGACTACTTTAAACACAATAATTTGTGGTGATTTCAATGCCCATCATTGACTGGCACATCTACTAGACCAGCTACCAGAAATCCAAATCCTAAATAAGAATGAACCCACCCACATCCAAAGAGGTAGATTAGACCTTACCTTCGTTTGAGCCTCCCTGCAACTTGGGCTCGACGGTAGAGCGACGGTCTCGCTTCATGCAAACGGGGTTCAATCCCCGATATAGTCGTAATGGCTTGGCGCTTTCCCCTGATAATTCCTTCCTTCAGCCTCCCTAAGAGATGCACCAACATGGTCAGTTGAGCCCACACTAACAAGTACCTGGGTGGAGGCCTGGTCGAGGACCGGGCCGCGGGGACACTAAAAGCCCCGAAATCATCTCAAGATAACCTCAAGATAACCTGACCACTATGGGGTCCAAACTGATAATAATAATTGCAATAATAATAATAATGATAATAATAATAATAATAATAATAATAATAATAATAATAATGATAATAATAATAATAATATTTTATTCAGGAAAAGTACATACATAGATGTAGAGTTACAAACATACTGTTGTATTTATAGATAGAGGTACAGTAGTACATACAATAACTAAAGCCACTAGTACACAAAGTGTTACAAGGAGGAGAGGGGAAAACACTTAGACTAAAAATTAATAGTAATAGGGAGTAAAGAATTTAATTTTGTGTTTAAATAAAAAAAGGGGGGGGGGGGGGGCAGGGCAGAAATCATCAATTGTACAAGTTGGTCAACAAACAGCATTGTTTAGAGGTAAGATATGGGTTGATATTTGGGTTGACATTTAGGGGTTAGGTTACATGGAGTTAAGTGTTAGGTAGTACTTAGTTCTACTCTTAAACTGGTTGAGAGAGGCACAGCCTTTAACATGATTGGGAAGGCCATTCCACATTCTGGGTCCCTTGATTTGTAGAGCATTTCTAGTTTGATTAAGTCGTACTCTTGGAATATCATATAGGTATTTGTTTCTGGTGTGGTGCTCATGGGTTCGGTTACAACCTTCTAAGAAGCTTCTAAGGTCAGGATTGACATTACAATTCAGAGTTTTAAATATATAGAGTACACAAGAGAGGATGTGTAGTGACTTAATATCTAACATATTCAGAGATTTGAGTAGGGGTACCGAGTGATGTCTGGGGCCAGAGTTGGATATTGTCCTAATAGCAGCTTTGTGTTGGGTAATTAGAGGACGTAAATGATTTTGGGTAGTAGAACCCCAAGCACAAATACCATAGTTGAGATAAGGATACATGAGAGAGTAATAGAGCGTCACCAGGGCAGGGCGAGGTACATAATATCTGATCTTAGAAAGAATGCCAACAGCTTTAGATTTTTTTATATATTTAGAATGTGTCCCTGGAAATTCAGTTTGTTATCGAAGCACCCCAAGGAATTTACCATCTACTTTATTACTAATTTGGGTATTGTTTATTCTTAGATTAATTTGATTTCAGGATTTATTATCAAACAAAATATAGAAAGTTTTGTCAATGTTAAGGGTGAGTTTGTTGGCAGTTAGCCAAAGATGGACTTTATTTAGTTCAGTATTTACTGTGACATTTAAAGCGAGAGGGTCAAGACTAGAGAAAATGAAGGTTGTGTCATCAGTAAATAGAATTGGTTTGAGGTGTTGAGAGACATTTGGAAGGTCATTAATGTAGATGAGAAAGAGGAGAGGGCCAAGTATGCTGCCCTGTGGAACACCAATGTTGATGGGTAGGGTGGGAGAAATGGAATTATTCACAGAAACATACTGGAGCCTGTCAGTAAGGTAAAACTGATGATATTGGAAAGAGTGACCTCTGACTCCATAATGATGTAATGTAAGAAGAAGGTTCTGGTGGTTGACAGTATCAAAAGCCTTATGTAGGTCCACAAATAACCCAACAGGGAACTCATTTTTATCAAGATCTGCATGTATCAAGTTAATCACATTAATAAGTGCACCGTTAAAGCTTTTTTGGGGTCTGAAGCCATATTGGCAAGAGCTAAGTATATTGTGTTTGGCTAGATAAGAGTAAAGCTGCTTGTAGATTAGTTTTTCAAAATTTTTGGACAAGTTAGGAAGAATTGATTTAGGTCTGAAGTTGTTAACATCAGTGGGATCACCACATTTGTGGACAGGGGTTACTCTCGCTTCTTTTAAATATCTGGAAAGGTTTGGAGTCCAAGTGACTTGTTGTAGAGCAATGCAATAGCAGGAGCTAAAGATCTGGAGGCTTTTTTGTAAATAAAGTTGGTATCTCCGCTAAGGCACTGGACTTGTTTTACGGGGAAAGAATTATCTCATTAACATCAGTGGAGTTAGCAGGCGTTAGATGCAGAGACTCTGGATAGTTACCTGTAAGGAAGTCTTGGACATTCGTATGGGAGGATGAAATGTCATTAGCAAGGGATGTCCCAAATGGATGAGAAGAACCTACTGAATTCAATAGCAGTATAAGAGGGGACTATTCAGTAGCGACAGCAGTTGATTCCCATTCCCGTAACTGAAGCGAGAGCCACCAATGTCCTTGTGTCTAGCATTGTAGTCACCAAGAATGATGGTGGGCTCTGCTTGAGCGCAGGCTGGAAGATCAATATAATTTGTGAGTGTAACCTTGGATTGTCAATGAGCAATCTGAGAGCAGCAGTACACCGAGAACTTCAACAAGATCTTGTAGATCTGAGGCAAAGTGAAATCGACACCAGTAATTCCATCTATCATCATACTATCATGCAAGAGGAGCCACACATCTATGGTTCTCCAATAAAATCAGCAGACTTCTAGATGTTACTACTGCTCGGCTTAGACTCGGTTACAAGTATCTCTGGGAATTCTCATTATCTGCTGATGTAGACCTGACCAAATGTGTATTGTGTCAACAAAATTATTCGCACACCCTCCGTCACTATGTGATGGAGTGCGAAAGGATACGTGAATTTAGAGACAATTCTATAACCAATGTTCCAGCGATGTGTAAATATTTCATTCAAAATGATCTGCTACCAGAAATTTTAGTCAAATATCGCCAGTTTGCAAACTGTAGGTAGTAACTAAGTGATTGTAACCTATCCACCGCTGCCCACTGGATGGGGGGCGGTGTGCAGGACAAACATATAAATTTTGACACTAGCTCTCCACATATGTCAGTTGTTTAATTTAAAACTGTACTTGAGGTCGATCTCGAACCCATTGTTGATGTGATGACTTATATTGAATTTTGTAACTAGCTCATCAAGATTGTAACTTGCTTAGCTAAATGAATTGTGGGGTTCAGTCCCTGAGCCCATTATGTGCCTCTGTAACCCATTCCACTACCACCCACAGGATGGGTATGGGGTGCATAATAAATGAACTAAACTAAAACTAAAAAAAGTATAAGAGGCTGAAAGCAAACCATTGTTATTGGATAGAAGAATTGTTTTTTTATTTAAAATCTTTTTGATCTTCTTGAGATTATCTTGAGATGATTTTGGGGCTTTAGTGTCCCCGCGGCCCGGTCCTCGACCAGGCCTCCATCCCCAGGAAGCAGCCCGTGACAGCTGACTAACACCCAGGTACCTATTTTACTGCTAGGTAACAGGGGCATTCAGGGTGAAAGAAACTTTGCCCATTTGTTTCTGCCTCGTGCGGGAATCGAACCCGCGCCACAGAATTACGAGTCCTGCACGCTATCCACCAGGCTACGAGGCCCCTTATTGATCCCAATATTTGGGAAATAGTGCTCATGTTTTCTTAATGTTGTCCTTAATTTGGGTGAATTTATTTTCGTAGTAATTTATTATGACTCTCCTAATTATTTTAGACAGTATTGATGGCTAAATCTGTGAAAATTCTTTAGAGACGACTCCTAACCTATACTTCTTCTCATGGTCATGTTTTTTATAAAAAAGATTTAAGTATCCCCTTTGTAAGCCAGGGATTGCTTAGCCTTTTAGTTGTAACTTGTTTCGTTAGCATAGGACAATGGGAGTTATAAAGGCTGAGGGTTTCCTGAAGAAATGTTTGCACTGCTAGGTTGATGTTCCCTATGTTATCTAATTCAGCCTCCCAGTTGATATTAGCAGCAGCAGCAATAAAGTTGCCTATAGAAGTTTCATTGTGCAGCCTAAAGATTATCTTCCTTGTATCTAAAGGCGATTTATTTTATTTATTTATTTATTTATATACAAGAAGGTACATTGGGGGTTAACAGAGCACATAGAAATTAAGTTTATTATACATTCTTGTAAAGCCACTAGCACGCATAGCGTTTCTGACAAGTCCTTAAACTAACAGATAATTTTTAGATAATTCACTGTAAAATTGATAACAAATGTTTACAGGTACTTTAACTTTACTTTACAGGTACATTGTAAGAAATTTTGACACAAAAGCAGATTAGAATAATACACAATAATAACAATACACAATAATGAACAAGGATTACTAGGTACATTAGGATAACATTTCAGGGTTATACATTGGTTCACTGAAGCACAATATGAGGATCATTACAAGGAGTAATGCGGTAGAATATGTACTCAATACAACAACCATGATATCAGATGATATCTAAGATTACAATGGTAAAGTAATATGGCTTAGGTACAAATATTGGGAGACTGGGTAGCACTAGATACAGTGCGAGATAAAGCACTAGGTAAAAAATTAATGTTATTATTACATTAAAATTAATGTTATTATTACATTAAAATTAATGTTATTATTACATTAAAATTAATGTTATTATTCATTTGTTAATGTTGGTTACGAGAAATGTGGGGTAATGATCTGTGGTTCTATCAATGACTATCCCTGAAGTAAGCGGAGAGATTATGTTAGTCCAGATGTGGTCAAGAGCAGTAGCAGCACTATCAGTGATTCTAGTGGGTCTAGTGATTAAGGGTATGAGGAAGCAGGAATTCATACACTTTAGGAAACTAGCAGCAGGAGGGTTATCAGGCTCGCAGAGGTCTATGTTAAAGTCCCCAGAAGTAATAAGATGGTTTTTGTTCAGTCTGTTCTCTAGTATTAGATTTCTAAGGTTAGAGTTAAATTCAGTTACATCAGTGTTAGGAATCCTATAGACTGTTCCCATAGTCAGGACAGCCTCGCCACCCTTGACTCTGAAACGGGCAAATATATACTATCCTTAAGGATCTCTAGTTTTAATTACTTTTAAGCAAATCAGTTCTTGGTGGTAGTAAAGAGCTGTACCACCACCTCTTTGAATAGGACGACAGTTGTGAATAGCTGAGTAGTTTGGTATGTTGAAGAGTTGAGTAGTATCCTCTTTTAACCACGTTTCAGTAAGCACAACAAAAGATAATTTGTTGTCAACTGTTTGAATCAGGGCATTAACATCATCAAAGTGTTTGCTTAGAGATCTTACCTTCAAGTTAATTACAGAAATATTGTGATTATATGTTAACATTGTTTACATCATGTGCTGTATAATACCTGCAAATCATTAAAGTGATGGTTGTCATAGATACTAGATAGAATGTTTAGTTCTGGGTGTCTATACTAGTTTGCATAAGAGGACTGTTTGATAGAAAAAGGCAAAAAAAGGCAATTAAAAAAGATCTAGATATAAAAAATATACAAAACTTTAAAAAAATGAGGTAGATTGCCTTATGGTTCTTTCAGGTACACTGAAAGTAATAATTTGCACTAGGAGACACAAGAAAAGCCAAGAGATCAATGGAGCAAGGGAGTAAGGAGAGGCTAGGCAGCCTAGGTAACAATGAAGTGCAGGTTACCAAGCCTGCACTTGGTGACAAGGGGATTAAATAAGAGGAGGCACAGGTGAAAGGGTTATGACAGGCCGGTCTGGCCCGACTAACTGATAGGGTCAGCCGGGTCAGTCAAACCACAGTGGAGGAGAAGTGTTTCGAAGGTAACCTTATCTGAGATTGTAAAAATTTTACCTGAAGAAGCTTTTCTCACTTTTATCATACCGTCTCTCACGAAACACTGCTGGATCACACCCGGGTTATTTTTCCGTATTTGCCGCAGACGGAAGAGGAGGCCCAGCCTTTTTGTGGTCAAGCATTCATTGATGAAAATCTCCTTACCTGAGGATACTGCTGACTGGACAAGATCAAATTTTATGGACTGGGTAGGTTAAGTTAGACTGGGACTGGGGTGATGATCTTAAGTTAGATCTACCCACCCCTCCTCCGCCTCCATTTGAAGCCTGGAATTTTGCTTTAGCAAAATGGGACCGATTTCAAAACCTCCTTTCAGAGTGGCATAGAAACTATGATGTTCTCGAAGACATTAATCAGGCAGAACAAGATTTTGTCAAAGCAATTCAGAGTGCAGCCAACCACTCAATCCCACTGAAAAAACAGTCCACCAGATGCCACAAAGATCATTGGTACTATTGCGAACGTGTCAAAGAACTCAACCATAGACTCAACAGCACAAGGAAGCTATACAAAAAGCAGCCAAGGGACCGCAACAGGACCTTACTGTGTGAGGTCAAGGAACATGTGCATAGGATGCATTTTGATAGGATATAGTAAATTTGCTTAAATTATCATAGAAATTACTGACACACCTAACCCCACCTGTCCCCTAACATAACTAAGGCTAGAGTCAGTAAGTCTGTTGGATGGTTTGCATAAATAAATATGGGTGACATGATTGAAGAGGATATAACAAGGGGGGTATTAATTAGGCATTAAAAACAATGGGAGTATGTTAGATGATCTTTAGATCATCTTAGTTAGGTCTGTATAAAGATCTTTATCTTTATTTTTATTTGTTCTCAACACATTTTATTCTTTATACTCAATTAGTATTAAGTTTTAGTCATTAATGTTTTTCCTGCCCGAAACGCTTTGCGTAATAGTGGCTTTAGGCATTGTATGTACTAGCTCTATCTATAAATCGATCAATTTTTGTAAAATCACTTGTATGTATGTACCTTACCTGAATAAACATTTATTTATTTATTTATTTCATTTATGAATAGTAGAACACTAATAATGTTGAAACATTAATGAAAAATTTATGTGTTTTTATTTTGAGCTCATGGATGTCAACCGTATCATTCATTCATGTGAAAATCTGACATTTTGGGGAGTTGGTTAAACTCAGCATATTATAAATAATGTCCTAAACATACCTAGAAAAATATTACGCAAATTGTGAATTGTTTGACCTAGTTGGCTGTGATTGCATTTGTACAAATAGTACAATTATTATAGTTTACAAGTTGTGCATTAATTGTGCAGATTATGTATTTTGCATAAGTTGTATGATGATTACAATTGTATATTGATTATAATCCTACAAATTGTGTATTGTTTGTGCAAGTTGTGTATTAATTGTACATGTTTTGTATGTGTATTTGTGGAGTTGTGTAGTTGTATATTTAATGTATATGCACTAGTTATGTATTGATTATAATCCTACAAATTGTGTATTGTTTGTGCAAGTTGTGTATTAATTATACATGTTTTGTATGTACTCAACTAATTGTGCTTGCGGGGGTTGAGCTTTGGCTCTTTGGGCCCGCCGGAGTGGGGGGGGGCTTGGGAAAAGGAAGGAGGGCTTGGGGGATAGGGAGTGCCGAGGGGGATGAGGAAAAAGGGAGGGCTGAGGAGAGTGGGGGGACAAGGGTGGCAGGGTGGCGGATACTGGAGGGTTTAGGGGGAGTGGGGAAGAATGGAGAGCTTGGGGGGTCGGGGAGAAGGGAGGGCATGGAGGATTAGGGAGGGCTTGGGGGGGGGGAGACGGGAGATCCTGGGGAGGGGGGAGGTAGGGCATCAATTGGGTGGAGGATGGGGGAGGTGCTTCTCTCACTGTGTCTGTTGAGTCGCTTGTGGAGGGTTCCCCGCTCCCCTCTGGGCTCGGGGTTGTGGCTCCCTGATTCCATTCTTTCTCCCTGCACTCCCTCCTCGCAGCAGCTGCCCTCTCTCTCTCGTCTCTTGTCAGATCCCTCGGCAGGAATACCTTTTTGAACCTCTGTACGTTTGCTAGTCCGCTCTTCCTTGCTAGCAAGTCCTCTTTTGTTCTCTCGCTCTTGAACACCACCTTTATCGCACGGTCTCTGTCCTTGTTGTACCGTCCAACCATGAAAACCTTTTCAATATCTTGGCCAGCCCTCTCCATCTTTATCCCTTTAAGGATTTCATTAACTTCATTTTTGTCCTTGTCTCTCCTTTCCACTTGTCCGGTTCCTGTTTGCTCCTTAATGCCTACTTTTATTACTGCTCTTTTTCACTCTATCATCTGGCTCGTACATCTAGCTGCTTCCTGAGAAGAAGCCACTTCCATTGCAACTTCCCTAACTGCAGACTTAGCTTCAGGGCTCTTTTTAAGCATTTCTGCAAATGAGAGCTGTTGTGTAATCCCCTCAACAGTAGCATCACCAACTTCCTGAGGGATGGTCTGTGTCTGGTAATGGGGAGGAGTCTTCTTCAAGCTTCTTATCTCCTCTTTTGCTACCCTCAGTTCATCCTGCAGGTTGGCTATTGTCTCCCTCATTACCCTCAGTCCTTCATTGAATTCCTCCCACATGTGCTGGAGTGTTCCCCTTATCCAGGCTTCCTGTTCCTCTCCATCCTCTGAGTATGTCCCTCCCGTGTTTGTCTCCCTGCGATTGCTTCCCCGAGTTAGTATCTTATCTCTCGTCATGCTTTCTCCCTATGAGAGAGATAGAGGGGAGGAGAGAGAGAGGGAGAGAAGTGTGTGTGTGTGTGTACTCACCTAGTTGTGTTTGCAGGGGTTGAGCTCTGGCTCTTTGGCCCCGCCTCTCAACCGTCAATCAACTGGTTTACAGGTTCCTGAGCCTATTGAGCTCTATCATATCTAAACTTGAAACTGTGTATGGAGTCAGCATCCACCACATCACTTTCTAATGCATTCCATTTGTCAACCACTCTGTCACTAAAAAAGTTCTTTCTAATATCTCTGTGGCTCATTTGGGAACTCAGTTTCCACCTGTGTCCCCTAGTGCGTGTGCCCCTTGTGTTAAATAGCCTGTCTTTATCAACCCTGTCGATTCTCTTGAGAATCTTGAATGTGGTGCTCATGTCCCTCCTAACTCTTCTGTCTTCCAACGAAGTGAGGTTTAATTCCCGTAGTCTCTCCTCGTAGCTCATAACTCTCATCTCGGGGTACTAGTCTGGTCGCAAACCATTGAACCTTTTCCAGTTTAGTCTTATGCTTGACTAGATATGGACTCCATGCTGGAGCCGCATACTCCAGGATTGGTCTGACATATGTGGTATATAATGTTCTGAAAGATTCCTTACACAAGTTTCTAATGGCCGTTCTTATGTTAGCCAATCTGGCATATGCTGCTGATGTTATCCTCTTGATATGAGCTTCAGGGGACAGGTCTGGCGTGATATCAACCCCCAGGTCTTTCTCTCTCTCGGACTCTTGAAGTATCTCATCTCCCAAATGATATCTTATATCTGGTCTCCTGCTTCCTACCCCTATCTTCATTACATTACATTTGCTTGGGTTAAACTCTAAAAGCCATTTGTTCGACCATTTCTGCCGCTTGTCCAGGTCTTCTTGAAGCCTCAAGCTGTCCTCCTCTGTCTTAATCCTTCTCATAATTTTGGCGTCGTCAGCAAACATTGAGAGGAATGAGTCTATAACCTCTGGGAGATCATTTACGTATATCAGAAACAGGATAGGTCCAAGTACAGAGCCCTGTGGGACTCCACTGGTGACTTCACGCCATTCTGATGTCTCACCCCTCACTGTAACTCTCTGTTTCCTATTGCTTAGGTACTCCCTTATCCACTGGAGCGCCCTACCAGTTACTCCTGCCTGTTTCTCCAGCTTATGTATCAACCTTTTATGGGGTACTGTGTCAAAGGCTTTCCGACAAAGTATGTGAGAGAGTATGTGTGTGTGTACTCACCTAATTGTGCTTGCGGGGGTTGAGGTCTGGCTCTTTGGTCCCGCCTCTCAACTGTCAATCAACAGGTGTACAGATTCCTGAGCCTACTGGGCTCTATCATATCTACATTTGAAACTGTGTATGGAGTCAGCCTCCACCACATCACTTCCTAGTGCGTTCCATTTACTAACTACTCTGACACTGAAAAAGTTCTTTCTAATGTCTCTGTGGCTCATTTGGGTACTCAGCTTCCACCTGTGTCCCCTTGTTCGCGTCCCTCCAGTGTTGAATAGTTCATCCTTGTTTACCCGGTAAACATCCCCTGAGGATTTTGTAGGTTGTGATCATGTCCCCCCTTACTCTTCTGTCTTCCAGTGTCGTAAGGTGCATTTCCCGCAGCCTTTCCTCATAACTCATGCCTCTTAGTTCTGGGACTAGTCTAGTAGCACACCTTTGGACTTTTTCCAGCTTCGTCTTGTGCTTGACAAGGTACGGGCGCCATGCTGGGGCCGCATACTCCAGGATTGGTCTTACATATGTTGTGTACAAGATTCTGAATGATTCCTTACACAGGTTCCTGAACGCCGTTCTGATGTTAGCCAGCCTCGCATATGCCGCAGACGTTATTCTCTTTATGTGGGCTTCAGGAGACAGGTTTGGTGTGATATCAACTCCTAGATCTTTCTCTCTGTCTGTTTCATTAGGTACTTCATCTCCTATTCTGTATCCTGTGTCTGGCCTCCTGTTTCCACTGCCTAGTTTCATTACTTTGCATTTACTCGGGTTGAACTTCAACAGCCATTTGTTGGACCATTCACTCAGTCTATCTAGGTCATCTTGTAGCCTCCTACTATCATCCTCTGTTTCAATCCTCCTCATAATTTTTGCAACGTCGGCAAACATTGAGAGGAACGAATCTATACCCTCTGGGAGATCATTTACATATACCAGAAACAGTATAGGTCCAAGGACTGACCCCTGCGGGACTCCACTTGTAACGTCTCGCCAATCTGAGACCTTACCCCTCACACAGACTCGTTGTCTCCTGTTGCTTAGATACTCCTCTGTCCACCGGAGTACCTTCCCTTTCACTCCAGCCTGCATCTCCAACTTTCGCACTAGTCTCTTGTGTGGCACTGTATCAAAGGCTTTCTGACAATCCAGAAATATGCAGTCTGCCCACCCTTCTCTTTCTTGCCTTATTTTTGTTGCCTGGTCGTAGAATTCAAGTAACCCTGTGAGGCAGGACCTGCCATCTCTGAACCCATGTTGATGCTGTGTTACAAAGTTCCTTCGCTCCAGCTGTTCCACTAGTTTTTTTCGCACAATCTTCTCCATCAGCTTGCATGGTATGCAGGTTAGGGATACTGGCCTGTAGTTCAGTGCCTCCTGTCTATCCCCTTTCTTGTATATCGGGACTACGTTAGCTGCTTTCCAAATATCTGGCAGTTCTCCTGTTGCCAGTGATTTGTTATACACTATGGAGAGTGGTAGGCACAGTTCTTCTGCTCCTTCCTTTAGTATCCAAGGGGAGATTCCATCTGGGCCTATAGCCTTTGTCACATCCAACTCTAGTAAACACTTCCTTACTTCCCCGCTGGTAATCTCAAACTCTTCCAGTGGTTCCTGGTTAGCTATTCCCTCACTTACCTGTGTGTGTGTGAGAGAGAGTATTTATATATGACCGAAAGTGTAAGATTAATGATTCTAACACGAATCTTCTCAATATTTCTTACGTTTTTCTTCCTTTAAGGGTAATTGAAAAATTAACTGTCCAAAGTTCATTTGCACATTTTCATTTATGGTCTGACGCCTAAAAGCATTTTGCCAGACTTCTCACATTTTCAAAGACAAATTTTTATGTACTCCATTTCATACATATATTTTTTTTTGATGAGGAAAACACAAAACGTTTTCTGACGTTTTTATTTGGTAGCAGAAAGGTGACACTGTAACTAATTATATAAAGTCGTTTTTAGAACGTATAAAATACATAAATTTCCGGCAATGCAATCATAGGCCAGAGCACAACTACCTAGTTGTGCTCTGGCTCTTTGGTCCCGCCTCTCAACTGTGTAAGATGGTGTGTGTGAAGGTGTGAGTCTATGTGTGGGTGTGTGACGGTGTGAGATGCGGTGTGTGAGGTTACATAAGAGTGTGTGAGGGTGCGAGGGAGTGCATGAGGGTGTGTGAGAGTGCATGAGGGTGTGTGAGGGTGCGAGGGAGTGCATGAGGGTGTGTGAGGGTGCGAGGGAGTGCATGAGGGTGTGTGAGGGTGCGAGGGAGTGCATGAGGGTGTGTGAGAGTGCATGAGGGTGTGTGAGGGTGCGAGGGAGTGCATGAGGGTGTGTGAGAGTGCATGAGGGTGTGTGAGGGTGCGAGGGAGTGCATGAGGGTGTGTGAGGGTGCGAGGGAGTGCATGAGGGTGTGTGAGGGTGCGAGAGTGTGCATGAGGGTGTGTGAGGGTGCGAGAGTGTGCATGAGGGTGTGTGAGGGTGCGAGGGAGTGCATGAGGGTGTGTGAGGGTGCGAGAGTGTGCATGAGGGTGTGTGAGGGTGCGAGAGTGTGCATGAGGGTGTGTGAGGGTGCGAGGGAGTGCATGAGGGTGTGTGAGGGTGCGAGAGTGTGCATGAGGGTGTGTGAGGGTGCGAGAGTGTGCATGAGGGTGTGTGAGGGGTGTGTGAGAGTATGTAAGGGTGTGTGAGGGGTGTGTGAGGGTAAGAGAGGGTGCATGAGAGTGTGTGAGTTAGAGTGAGTGTGAGAGTCTGTGAAGGTGTGTGAGGGTGTGAGGGAGTGTGCGTGGAGGTGTGTGAGGGGTGTGAGATTGTGTGTGAAAGTGCTTGAGAGTGGGTGAGGGTGCGTGCGGGTGTGTGTGAGGGGTGCAAGAGGGTGTATGAGAGTGTAGGAAGGGGTGTGAAGGTAGGAGTGAGTGTGTGAGAGAGTGGGGGAGGGATGTGGGAGGGTGTATAAGGTTGTGATAGGGTGTGCGAGGGTGTACTCAACTAGTTGTACTCACCTAGTTGTGTTTGCGGGGGTTGAGTTCTGGCTCTTTGGTCCCGCCTCTCAACCGTCAATCAACAGGTGTACAGATTCCTGAGCCTATTGGGCTCTGTCATATCTACACTTGAAACTGTGTATGGAGTCAGCCTCCACCACATCACTGCCTAATGCATTCCATTTGTCAACCACACTGACACTAAAAAAGTTCTTTCTAATATCTCTGTGGCTCATTTGGGCACTCAGTTTCCACCTGTGTCCCCTTGTGCGTGTTCCCCTTGTGTTAAATAGACTGTCTTTATCTACCCTATCAATTCCCTTCAGAATCTTGAATGTGGTGATCATGTCCCCCCTAACTCTTCTGTCTTCCAGCGAAGTGAGGTTTAATTCCCGTAGTCTCTCCTCGTAGTGAGAGAGTGTGAGAGTGTGTGAGTGTGAGTGTGTGAGAGAGTTTGAGAATAAGGGAGATGTGGGAGAGTGTGGACGGGTGTGTGAGAGTATGGGAGAGTGAGTGAGAGTGTTGTAGACTGTGGGGTGTGGGTGGGTGTACTTACCTATTTGTGCTTGCGGGAGGGTGTGGGAGGGTGTAATTACCTAAGTGTAATTACCTAAGTGTAGTTACAAGATGAGAGCTACGCTCGTGGTGTCCCGTCTTCCCAGCACTCTTTGTCATATAACGCTTTGAAACTACTGACGGTCTTGGCCTCCACCACCTTCTCACCTAACTTGTTCCAACCGTCTACCACTCTGTTTGCGAAAGTGAATTTTCTTATATTTCTTCGGCATCTGTGTTTAGCTAGTTTAAATCTATGACCTCTTGTTCTTGAAGTTCCAGGTCTCAGGAAATCTTCCCTATCGATTTTATCAATTCCTGTTACTATTTTGTATGTAGTGATCATATCACCTCTTTTTCTTCTGTCTTCTAGTTTTGGCATATTGAATGCCTCTAACTTCTCCTCGTAGCTCTTGCCTTTCTCTCGTACCTCGTGTGTGAGAGTGTGTGAGAGTGAGTGAGAGTGTATGAGAGTGTGGGAGAGTGTGTGAGAGTGAGTGATAGTGTATGAGAGTGTGGGAGAGTGAGAGTTTGGCAGAGTGTAGGAGGGTGTGTGAGAGTATGTGAGAGCGAGTGAGAGTGTGTGAGAGTGTGGGAGGGTGTATAAGAGTGTGGGAGAGTGTGGGAGAGTGAGCGAGAGTGTGTGAAAGTGAGTGGGAGTGTGGGAGGGTGTGGGAGAGTGTGTGAGTGTGTTCAAGAGTATGTGAGAGCGAGTGAGAGTGTGTGAGAGTGTGGGAGGGTGTGTGAGAGTGTGGGAGAGTGTGGGAGAGTGAGCGAGAGTGTGTGAAAGTGAGTGGGAGTGTGGGAGGGTGTGGGAGAGTGTGTGAGTGTGTTCAAGAATGAGTGAGAGGGGGGAGAGTGAGTGAGAGTGTGTGAGAGTGAGGGAACGTGAGTGAGAATGTGGGAGAGAGAGTGAGAGTGAGTGAGAGTGTGTGAGAGTGTGGAAGAGAGAGTGAGAGTGTATGAGAGAGTGGGAGAGTGATTGAGAGTGTGTGAGAGTGGGGAGAGTGAGTGAGAGTGTGGGTGAGTGTGGGTGAGTGAGTGAGAGTGTGAGAGAGTGAGTGAGTGTGGGAGAGTGTAGGAGAGTGTGGGTGAGTGAGTGAGAGTGTGGGAGAGTGTGGGAGAGTGTGGGTGAGTGAGTGAGAGTGTGGGAGAGTGAGTGAGTGTGGGAGAGTGTGGGAGAGTGTGGGTGAGTGAGTGAGAGTGTGGGAGAGTGTGGGAGAGTGTGGGTGAGTGAGTGAGAGTGTGGGAGAGTGTAGGAGAGTGTGGGAGAGTGAGTGAGAGTGTGGGAGAGTGTGGGAGAGTGTGGGAGAGTGTGGGTGAGTGAGTGAGAGTGTGGGAGAGTGAGTGAGTGTGGGAGAGTGTGGGAGAGTGTGGGTGAGTGAGTGAGAGTGTGGGAGAGTGTGGGAGAGTGTGGGTGAGTGAGTGAGAGTGTGGGAGAGTGTAGGAGAGTGTAGGAGAGTGAGTGAGAGTGTGGGAGAGTGTGGGAGAGTGTGGGAGAGTGTAGGAGAGTGTGGGCGAGTGTGGGAGAGTGTAGGAGAGTGTGGGAGAGTGTGGGAGAGTGTAGGAGAGTGTGGGAGAGTGTGGGAGAGTGTAGGAGAGTGTGGGAGAGCGTGGGAGAGTGTGGGAGAGTGTGGGAGAGTGAGTGAGTGTGGGAGAGTGTGGGAGAGTGTAGGAGAGTGTGGGAGAGTGAGTGAGAGTGTGGGAGAGTGTGGGAGAGTGAGTGAGAGTGTGGGAGAGTGTAGGAGAGTGTGGGAGAGTGAGTGAGAGTGTGGGAGAGTGTAGGAGAGTGTGGGTGAGTGAGTGAGAGTGTGGGAGAGTGTAGGAGAGTGTGGGAGAGTGAGTGAGAGTGTGGGAGAGTGTGGGAGAGTGTGGGTGAGTGAGTGAGAGTGTGGGAGAGTGTGGGAGAGTGAGTGAGTGTGGGAGAGTGTAGGAGAGTGTGGGAGAGTGAGTGAGAGTGTGGGTGCGTGAGTGAGAGTATGGGAGAGTGTGGGAGAGTGAGTGAGTGTGGGAGAGTGTGGGAGAGTGTAGGAGAGTGTGGGAGAGTGAGTGAGAGTGTGGGAGAGTGAGTGAGAGTGTGGGAGAGTGTGGGAGAGTGTGGGAGAGTGAGTGAGAGTGTGGCAGAGTGTAGGAGAGTGTGGGAGAGTGAGTGAGAGTGTGGGTGCGTGAGTGAGAGTATGGGAGAGTGTGTGAGAGTGTGTGAGAGTGTGGGTGAGTGAGTGAGAGTGTGGGTGAGTGAGTGAGAGTGTGGGAGAGTGTAGGAGAGTGTGGGAGAGTGAGTGAGAGTGTGGGAGAGTGTGGGAGAGTGAGTGAGAGTGTGGGTGAGTGAGTGAGAGTGTGGGAGAGTGTAGGAGAGTGTGGGAGAGTGAGTGAGAGTGTGGGTGCGTGAGTGAGAGTATGGGAGAGTGTAGGAGAGTGTGGGAGAGTGTGGGTGAGTGAGTGAGAGTGTGGGTGAGTGAGTGAGAGTGTGTGAGAGTGTGGGTGAGTGAGTGAGTGTGGGAGAGTGTGGGGAGAGTGAGTGAGAGTGTGGGAGAGTTTGTGAGAATGTGGGAGAGTGAGTGAGTGTGTGAGTGGTTAGAGTGTGTGAGAGTGTGGAAGAGTGTGTGAGAGTGTGAGAGAGTAAGTGAGAGTGTGAGAGAGTGTCAGAAAGTGAGTTAGTGTGTGTAAGAGTGTACTCACCTAGTTGTACTCACCTAGTTGTGCTTGCGGGGGTTGAGCTTTGGCTCTTTGGTCCCGCCTCTCAACCGTCAATCAACAGGTGTACAGGTTCCTGAGCCTATTGGGCTCTATCATATCTACACTTGAAACTGTGTATGGAGTCAGCCTCCACCACATCACTTCCTAATGCATTCCATTTGTCAACCACTCTGACACTAAAAAAGTTCTTTCTAATATCTCTGTGGAACATTTGGGTTCTCAGTTTCCACTTGTGTCCCCTAGTGCGTGTGCCCCTTGTGATAAATAGCGTGTCTTTATCTACCCTATCAATTCCCTTCAGAATCTTGAATGTGGTGATCATGTCCCCCCTAACTCTTCTGTCTTCCAGCGAAGTGAGGTTTAATTCCCGTATTCTCTCCTCGTAGCTCATACCTCTCAGCTCGGGTACTAGTCTGGTGGCAAATCTTTGAGCCTTTTCCAGTTTAGTCTTATGCTTGACTAGATATGGACTCCATGCTGGAGCCGCATACTCCAGGATTGGTCTGACATATGTGGTATGTAATGTTCTGAAAGACTCCTTACACAAGTTTCTAAAGGCCGTTCTTATGTTAGCCAACCTGGCATATGCCGCTGATGTTATCCTCTTGATATGAGCTTCAGGGGACAGGTCTGGCGTGATATCAACCCCCAGGTCTTTCTCTCTCTCGGACTCTTGAAGTATTTCATCTCCCAAATGATACCTTGAATCTGGTCTCCTGCTTCCTACCACTATCTTCGTTACATTACATTTGCTTGGGTTAAACTCTAACAGCCATTTGTTCGACCGTTCCTGCAGCTTGTCCAGGTCTTCTTGAAGCCTCAAGCTGTCCTCCTCTGTCTTAATCCTTCTCATAATTTTGGCGTCGTCAGCAAACATTGAGAGGAATGAGTATACCCTCTGGGAGATCATTTTCGTATATAAGAAACAGGATAGGTCCAAGTACAGAGCCTGTGGGACTCCACTGGTGACTTCACGCCATTCTGAGGTCTCACCCCTCACTGTAACTCTCTGCTTCCTATTGCTTAGGTACTCCCTTATCCACTGGAGCGCCCTACCAGTTACTCCTGCCTGTTTCTCCAGCTTATGCATCAACCTTTTATGGTTTACTGTGTCAAAGGCTTTCCGACAGTCCAAAAAAATGCAGTCCACCCATCCTTCTCTTTCTTCCTTAATCTTTGTCACCTGATCGTAGAACTCTTTCAAGCCTGTAAGGCAAGATTTACCCTCCCTGAACCTATGTTGATGGGTTGTCACGAAGTCTCTTCTCCCAGATGTGTTACTAGGTTTTTTTCTCACATTCTTCTCCATCACCTTGCATGGTTTACAAGTTAAGGACACTGGCCTGTAGTTCAGTGCCTCTTGTCTGTCACCCTTTTTGTATATTGGTACTTCATTAGCAGTCTTCCATATTTCTGGTAGGTCTCCCGTTTCCAGTGACCTACTATACACTATGGAGAGTGGCAAGCAAAGTGATCCTGCACACTCTTTCAATACCCATGGTGAGATTCTGTCCTTCCCAACAGCTTTTCTCACATCCAGCTCCAATAGGTGCTTCTTGACCTCATTTCTTGTAATTTCGAACCTATCCAAGGTCACCTGGTTTGCTGCCACCTCTCCTAGCACCGTGACTTCTCCCTGCTCTATTGTAAAGACCTCCTGGAACCTTTTGTTGAGTTCTTCACACACATCTTTGTTATTCTCTGTGTACCTGTCCTCGCCTACCCTAAGTTTCATCACCCGTTCCTTCACTGTTGTCTTCCTCCTGATGTGACTGTGTAGTAGCTTTGGTTCGGTCTTGGCTTTATTAGCTATATCATTTTCATACCTTTTCTCAGCTGCTCTTCTCACACTAACATACTCGTTCCTGGTTCTCTGGTATCTCTCTCTACTTTCTGGTGTTCTGTTATTACGGAAGTTCCTCCATGCCCTTTTGTTCAGCTCCTTTGCTTTCATATATTCCCTATTAAACCACGGATTCTTCCTTTGCTTCTCTGTTTTTTCCTGTTGGGCTGGGACAAACCTGCTTACAGCCTCCTGACATTTTTGGGTGACATAGTCCATCATGTCTTGTACGGACTTGTTCCGAGTTCTGTGTCCCAATGTATATCCCATAGGAATTTATTCATCTCCTCATAGTTTCCCTTTCGGTATGCCAGCCCTTTGCTTCCCAGTTCTTTTTTGGGGTGATAATTCCTAGCTCAAACAGGTACTCAAAGCTCAATACACTATTACCACTCATTCCCAAGGAGGCTTCCAACATAACTTCCCTTATATCCGACTCATTTAGTGTAAATATCAGATCAAGCAAGGCTGGTTCATCCTCTCCTCTCATTCTTGTCGATCCCTTGACGTGTGTGTGTGAGGAGAGAGTGAGTGTGAGAGAGTGACTTAGAAAGTTTCTTGTTGCCACATCCAGCAGCTTAGCTCTCCATGTGTCTAGGCCTCCATGTGGGTCTCTGTTCCCCCAATCTATCTTCCCATGGTTGAAGTCTCCCATGATTAGTAGTCTGGATCCGTTCCTGCTAGCCACACAAGCTGCTCTGTCTGTTATATTGATGGTGGCCAAGTTGTTTCTATCATATTCCTGTCTAGGTCTTCTGACATTCGGTGGGAGGTTACATATGACTACTACTCTAATTTTCTGTCCTCCAGTTGCTATGGTGCCTGATATGTAGTCACTAAAACCTTCACAGTTCTGAATTACCATCTCTTTGAAACTCCAACCTTCTCTTAGTAGCAAAGCTACACCACCTCCTCCTCTTCCTTCTCTCTCTTTCCTCACTACGTAGTAGCCCTGTGGAAACACTGCATTTGTTATGGTTTTCGTTAGCTTTGTTTCTGTGAGTGATATTATATCTGGGTTTTCTTTTAGTGCCCATTCTCAGAGTTCACTTGTTTTATTTGTAATCCCATCTATGTTAGTGTACATTGCCTTGAAGCTCACTTTCTTCTGTTCATTTTCATGTCCCTTTCTTGGCGAGCATTCTGCTGGTGTGGGAAGCTGTTCCGTGGGTGAGAAGATCTGTGAGGTGGTTTGCAGGGTCTCAGAGGATTTTGGGGTGGGGGGTGGGGGTTTAAGGGAAGGGGGGACAGGTAGGGTGTGGGTTAAGGAGATAGTGGGGACATGGAGGATACGGGGTGAGGGGGGAGGAAGGATAGGGAGGGTATGGGATGAAGGGGGAGGGGGGACATGATGGGAATGGGGAAAGGGTGACAAGGTCAGAATGGGGTGGGGAGGAAGGGAGGGTTTCTATGCAGAGGGGGGTGGTGGTGTTCCCCCCCCCCCTCTGGTGTTGTTGGGATGCTGGTTTTGGGTTCTCCTCTTGTCTCTGGGACTGTTGTGTTGAGGGCTGTGATTTCCTGGTTTGCTCCTCTCTCCCTGCACTTCCTCCTTGCCTCTGCTGCCCTGGCTCTTTCCTCCTTCGTCCTGTCCCTCTGCAGGAATTCTTTTTTGTATCCTTCCACTTGCTGCAGACGACTCTTCCTTTCGAGAATGTCCTCCTTCGTGGTTTCGTTTGTAAACACCACCTTTACAAGTCGGTTTCTGTCCTTGTTGTACCAGCCCAACCTGAAAACTTTCTCAATGTTTTGTTCAGCCCCTTCCATCTGTAACCCCTTCCGCAGCCCATGTACTGCCTCTCTATCCTTCCTATTACATTCTTGCCTGTTGGATCTTTCCTGTTCTTTGATGCCTACAACTACCACTGATCTTTTTCTCTCCAGCAGCTGAGTGGTGCACCTTGCTGCTTCCTGTGAGGTGGCTGCTTGCATCGCTACCTCCCTCACAGTGTCCATTGCTTTTGAGCTCTTTTTCAGTATGTCCACAAATGTTTCAGCTACAGAGGCATTTCCTTCCAATGTAACATTCTCACCTTCCCTTTGGATGATAATCTGATGCTTGGTCTCTTTATTTTTCTCTGTGAGGGATTTGATCTCCTCCCTTGCTGATGTCAGCTCACTTTGCAGATTGTTAACTGTAATCCTCATTTCATGCATCTCCCTCCTGAATTCCTCCAGAACTTGGGTTAACATTTTCTTCGTTTGGTCTCTCTGGCTGTTCCCTGTGTCCCAGTTGCGTCCTCCTACCATTTTGCCCCTTGTCAAGAGAGAGAGCAAGAGAGAGAGAGAGCAAGAGAGAGAGCAAGAGAGAGAGAGCAAGAGAGAGAGAGCAAGAGAGAGAGAGAGAGAGAGAGAGAGAGAGAGAGAGAGAGAGAGAGAGAGAGAGAGAGAGAGAGAGAGAGAGAGAGAGAGAGAGAGAGAGAGAGAGAGAGAGAGAGAGAGCGAGAGAGAGAGAGAGAGGGAGAGAGAGGGAGAGAGAGAGAGAGAACAGAGAGAACGTGAGTGTGTGCACGTGGGATGGGGGTTAAGAGGAGGTGAGGTGTTGTCTGCAGATTACGGCACGTAAGAGAGGGGGTAAGACAAGAGGTAAGAGAGGAGGTAAGAGAAGGGGTAGGAGAGGGTGTGGATTATGAGTGAGGTTTTATCCCCCTTTCCACGAAAGGTGTTAATCCCTTCTAGCCAGACTGGACGTATGTGTACTCACCTAATTGTACTCACCTAATTGTGCTTGCGGGGGTTGAGCTTTGGCTCTTTGGTCCCGCCTCTCAACCGTCAATCAACTGGTGTACAGATTCCTGAGCCTACTGGGCTCTATCATATCTACATTTGAAACTGTGTATGGAGTCAGCCTCCACCACATCACTTCCTAGTACATTCCATTTACTAACCACTCTGACACTAAAAAAGTTCTTTCTAATGTCTCTGTGGCTCATTTGGGTACTCAGCTTCCACCTGTGTCCCCTTGTTCGCATCCCTCCAGTGTTGAATAGTTCATCCTTGTTTACCCGGTCGATTCCCCTGAGGATTTTGTAGGTTGTGATCATGTCCCCCATTACTCTTTTGTTTTCCAGTGTCGTAAGGTGCATTTCCCGCAGCCTTTCCTCATAACTCATGCCTCTTAGTTCTGGGACTAGTCTAGTAGCATACCTTTGGACTTTTTCCAGCTTCGTCTTGTGCTTGACAAGGTACGGGCTCCATGCTGGGGCCGCATACTCCAGGATTGGTCTTACATATGTGGTGTACAAGATTCTGAATGATTCCTTACACAGGTTCCTGAACGCCATTCTGATGTTAGCCAGTCTCGCATATGCCGCAGACGTTATTCTCTTTATGTGGGCTTCAGGAGACAGGTTTGGTGTGATATCAACTCCTAGATCTTTCTCTCTGTCTGTTTCATTAAGTACTTCATCTCCTATTCTGTATCCTGTGTCTGGCCTCCTGTTTCCACTGCCTAGTTTCATTACTTTGCATTTACTCGGGTTGAACTTCAACAGCCATTTGTTGGACCATTCACTCAGTCTATCTGAGATGCTATGTCTATGCAAAAGATCCACTGCTATTAAACATTGTTTTGTGCGCGATGGTAAAATAATAGCTAGGAAGACTGACTCTGGAAAAACTTATGTCATAACCACTGAAGCACACCTCACTTCTTTCCTGGATGACTGTGGGATATCAGCTGAATAACCTGAACATTATTGTAGTCTCACATACAACCAAAGTGTACTTAAGCTCTGCCTTTCCTTTCCAAAGGTGTTTATTTTTATTTTATTTTTTTTTGTTTGTCATCTTTGCCTGTTTTATACTCTTAATTATTTGTTCTTAGTTAATCCCCTTGTCACTGAACCTAGGGCTTTTTATTACCCTGTTAATTAACCATTACTAAGCTAATTATCTTCAAGATCAATTTTTTTATGATTATTATTTTTCTTATTATTTTTTATTTTACATTTATATTGTCAGTCTCTACTGATTTTTTGTTTTTTATTTTATGTAACTTCTGTGTCCTCCCTGGCTATCTATTGGATCTTTATTTTACTTCTAAATTGTTACTATTTTATTGTATCTGCTCTTATTCTTGTGTTTTGCCTTATCGTGTATCTTGTATCGTGATCCCTCTGCATCTCTATGCACACTGATATTGATCCTGATCAAAATCTTCTGTCTCATATCTACACCAACCAGCACATTGATCATCATTATTGTAAGTATTTCACAGCACACCAGGCTAAAAACAAACTCCTAAATAGCACCTGCTTATCAGTTTACAACCAAAATGTTAGATCACTTGGTAAACATTTTGACGATTTAAATGCATTACTCACAGCAATAGGTACTAACCTATCGTTCATTATTTTAACAGAAACTTGGCTAAATAAAGACTATACCCAACTCTACAACTTAGCTGGTTATAAAGCCATTCATAACTGTAGGCCTAATAAAAAAGGTGGTGGCACAGCTATATATTACCGAGATACATTTATCTGCAACAGTGTTATTAGTGACAGAGATGACTACTGTGAATATACTTTTGCTCAGTTTACAATTAAATCCCTTAAATCCTCTTTGACTATTGGAGCCATCTATAGATTTCCCAATACTAACATAGCTTCTTTCTCAGACAACCTAAGGAATCTTATTATAAACAACAATCTCAACAAAAACCACATCATTCTGGGAGGAGACTTTAATATTGACCTGGGTCAACAAAATTGCTCTCAAGTTGACTATTTCCTTAACAGCATGAACTCCTGTATGCTAATCCCCACAATCACCAAACCTACCCGAGTCACTCAAACATCAGCCACTACCTTGGACCACATATGGACAAACATAACAGCTCCCCTTGTATCTGGTATAATCTACGACAATACAACTGACCACTATCCTACCTTTCTCATAGCGAACATGGACATAACACCACCAAAAAGCAAGAAACTTTCATTTAGGCTACACAGTGAATCAGCTTTAGACAATCTTACAGAGGCACTTTACAATATTAACTGGGATTCTGAATTCAATAATACCCATGATATAAATTCATTAGCTAACCTCTTCCTCTCCAAAACTCTAAGCCTCTACAACCTTCATTGTCCCCTTCTTACCAAGCAAGTAACTGACAAAAGATTAAACAATCCATGGCTCACAAGTGGCATTCTCAACTCAATCAACAAGAAACATGAATATGAAAAGAAACTTAGGATTGGCCTAGTTTCAAAGGAAGTAGCTAAAAGGTACTCATCAATGCTTACCAGTATCATAAGAAAGGCAAAACTTGTATATTATGTGAATAGATTCAATGAAGCAAAAGGCAACATGAAAAGCACTTGGAAAACTATCTCTAGTATCCTAGGAACTAAACAACACTCACATAACCAAATAAAACTCTACAAGGATGGGGATATACCGTCAACTGATTTAGAAATGGCAAATGAATTTAATAGTTTCTTTTCATCAGTTGGTGCTAATCTTGCCAGTAAAATCCCACAGACTCAGACACATATTAACACATATCTCTCAGGCAGCTATCCAAACTCTCTTCTCCTTTCACCAGTCAGCCCGGCAGATGTTGTGTCCATCATACACTCTCTAAAAACCAAGGCAGGGAACACCAGTGAAATTCCGTCCATTGTGTACAAGAGCGCCTCCCATGCCCTTGCCCCACCCATAGCACTACTGTTCAACAAATCTATAGTGTCACACCTTCCCTGATATCCTCAAAAAAGCAAGAGTAACGCCAGTCCATAAAGGAGGCAATCCGGCGGACATAAACAATTATAGACCAATATCAAATCTACCCATTCTATCAAAAATATTTGAAAAAATTATTTACAAACAGCTCTATTCCTACCTCGTAAAATTCGACATACTCAGCCCCGGCCAGTTTGGCTTCCGGTCCCAAAAGAGCACCAACGATGCAATCATTAGTCTCCTTGACGTTATCTACTCAGCCCTTGACAAAAATGAGTTTCCGATTGGACTCTTCATTGACCTAAGAAAAGCCTTTGATACTGTTAATCACAACTACCTCTTACTTAAACTCCAGCATTATGGAATCCGAGGCCTTGCCCTTGACTACATCCGATCCTATCTTAGTGACAGACACCAATATGTAACCATCAATGATACAACTTCTTCCACTCTACCAATTACCGTTGGAGTGCCACAGGGCAGCATCTTAGGACCTCTTCTATTTCTTATATATATAAACGATCTGCCTAATGTCTCTAATATTCTCAAACCTATATTGTTTGCTGACGATACTACCCTTATCTATTCAAACCTCAACCCACATACACTAAATAATGTTGTGAATAATGAATTAAAAAAAGACCACTTATGGATGTCAACGAACAAACTAACATTAAACATCGAAAAGACTTACTACATCTTATTTGGAAGCAAATCATCAAATGCAATTCAGCTACAGATAGACAACATTAATATCAGTAATAAAAATGATGGCAAGTTTCTTGGCCTATTCCTAGACAAGAGACTCAACTTCAGCACCCACATTCAACACATAACTAAGAAAGTCTCTAAGACAGTTGGTATACTCTCCAAGATCAGATAATATGTTCCTAACTCTGCTCTCCTCTCACTATATTATGCACTAATCTACCCCTATCTTAATTATGGTATCTGTGCATGGGGGTCTACCACTGCAAACCACCTTAAGCCCATCATCACAGCAAAAATCTGCTATCAGAATAATAACTAACTCTGCTTTCAGACAACACTCAGCTCCCTTGTTTAAATCCCTAAACTTGCTAAATATTAACTCCCTCCACACATTCTCTTGTGTCAACTACATTTACAAAACCCTGTTCTTAAATGCAAACCATGCTCTGAAACTCTCCCTGGACAGATGTAATAGGACCCATTATCACCACACCAGAAATAAATATCTCTTTGATATCCCCAGGGTCAAACTTAATCTGTGTAAACACTCTATGCAAATTAAGGGACCTAGTCTATGGAACTTACTCCCTAGTGAATTGAAAAACTGTAAAACTTTTGCCTTATTTAAAAGCAAAACCAAAAAGTACCTAACTTCATCTTCTTAGTTTCCTACACTGAGCTTTAAATTTGCTCTGTACCTAGTGTTACCCAATCTCCCAATTTTTATGTAATATCAAACAACCTTATCATTGTGTTCATTGCTGTCTTCTTTTATGTGCTAGCCATATGCTGTATTGTGACTACCAATTTTTGTCAACTACCATTCAAGCTGTCATTGCAATCAATCTTATATTGTTTCTGCTGTATTGTGCCTACCAATTTGTTGTCAACTACCATTCAAGCTGTCATTGCAATCAATCTTAGCTACCTATGTGCTTTAATATACTGTACCTACAATTTTCTCTCATCTTTTTTTTTCATTTCATGTAATCTGTTATCATTTTTTTGTCTATAAATTTTGCAAGCATTTACCTCCTTAAAATTTTCTTAGATTAAGGACCTGCCCGAAACGCTGTGCGTGCTAGTGGCTTTACAAGACTGTAATTACCATATTTGTATCCTCACATTCCTTATGTACATTCTTGTATATGCATAAATAAAATAAAATAAAATTAAAAATAAAATAAATGTAGGTCATCTTGTAGCCTCCTACTATCATCCTCTGTTACAATCCTCCTCATAATTTTAGCATCGTCGGCAAACATTGAGAGGAACGAATCTATACCCTCTGGGAGATCATTTACATATACCAGAAACAGTATAGGTCCAAGGTCTGACCCCTGCGGGACTCCACTTGTAACGTCTCGCCAATCTGAGACCTCACCCCTCACACAGACTCGTTGTCTCCTGTTACTTAGGTACTCCTCCATCCACCGGAGTACCTTCCCTTTCATTCCAGCCTGCATCTCCAACTTTCGCACTAGCCTCTTGTGTGGCACTGTGTGCGTGTGCGTGTGTTTGTTTTTGCGCGTGCGTGCGTGTGTGCTTGCAAACGTACGTGTGCATGCATGCGTGTGTGCTTGCAAACGTACGTGTGCGTGCATGCGTGTGTGCTTGCAAACGTACGTGTGCGTGCATGCGTGTGTGCGTGCGTGTGTTACGGGGGTCCCATAAAATGTCAACCTCTACCCAAAATGAGCCACTTTGATATTTTAAATGTATCTGATATACTGAACAAGAATTTGGTAATATTTTACATCAGTACACCTGAAGAATTGACCAGAGAGGGGTACCTACCTGTCAGCCTCCCGCTCACACAACCAGGTGACTAATTACGATGCTGGATAACGAAGTGCTCCGTCGTCGTCGCCTCCCACGTGGTGATTCACTAATCCAGTAGATTGATGACGGCGGTTCTTCTCTATCTAACACAAATCTCTGGAGTCAGTCACTTTATCGGTGCGTCTGTTGTATTACAGTTCACCAATTCACTGTACCACTGATCACTGGAGTCCAAATGTAAACAAAGGCTCGTGGCCCTCCCACGTGGCCTGTCTGGTGAATTCACTGTTTAACACAAAGTTCTAGTGATAGCACTGTATTTTTCTTTCCTATTATCGGCGGTTATTCACTTTGTGATACCCCGAGATCTGTGATCTGTCACTGTAGCCTTAATTAAACCAAAAATATTGGCGTTTATTGTAGCGCGCGACCCCGCGACCCTCCCACGCGGCTGGCTGAACTGAACACTGAAGTGTGAGTGAGAGTTTGTGTGAGTTTAGGAGAATGAGTGGGAGTGTATGAGAGTGAGTGATAGTGTGTGAATGTGTGTGAGAGTGCGGGAGAGTGTGTAAGAGCGTGGAAGAGTGAGAGTGAGTGAGAATGTGTGAGCATGTGTGAAAGTGTGGGTGAGTGAGAGTGTGGGAGAGTGTCGGAGAGTAAGAGAGAGTGTGTGAGAGTGAGTGAGAGTGAGGGAGGGCGTGTGAGAGAACGTGGGTGAGAGTTTGGGTAAGTGAGGGAGAGTGAGTGAGAGTGTGAGTGATAGTATGTGAGTGTGTGTGAGAATGTGAGAGAGTTTGAGAAAGTGAGGGAGAGATAGTGTGTATGTGTGAGAGTGAGGGAGAGTGAGTGAGAGTGTGAGTGATAGTATGTGAGTGAGTGAGAGTGTGAGTGATAGTATGTGAGTGTGTGTGAGAGTGTGGGAGAATGTGAGAGAGTTTGAGAAAGTGAGGGAGAGTGAGTGAGAGATAGTGTGTATGTGTGAGAGTGTGGGAAAGTGAGTGAGAGTGTGTAACAATAGAACGGTAATATAGGAAGTTCATAGATTTAAACATTGCAAGTTGGTAGTGTGCTGACCTGACTGGTAGCCTGTAGCATCCCCCAAGGGATTAGTGTAGAAAACTGTTATAGATGGGAGTCTGTACTATGGGGGATATAGTATAACATGGGTGTAGGGGCAGTAGTTAGCATTAAGAGTTATCAAATATGGGAGTTCTAAAAGGCCCGGCCCCCAAAAATAAACTATCCACCGTGAATAATAGCTTGCTACTAGATCATGTCAGTCTAGAGGTTGATCATAGATCTCCTACACAGGAAGAATGGATACTCCTTTAACTAACTTATTTATTAACCCCTTAACAACCCCCCATATACATTCACACCAATAACAATAATAATAATTACTTTACCACACTATCTTACGTTAAAAGCCTTGGTCCACATAAGCAGGATACAAGGTTTACACTGAGAACAAGCTAGGGTAAAGTACTACTAGTAAAGAACCTGCAGCTTGTGGCAGCTTAAGGTAGTGAGACCACGTGGTACCCTAACACAACACAACACAACACAACACTAGGGGGTACCCAAAACACTAGCAAATACTACCCCAGGTCTACACCAATCTTACAATACCAGAATAGGCACACTGAACAACACCGTACTTAACTTAGTATTACAGATATTCAAGGTAAGGGAAGGAAGGAGGAGGAGAAAAGGTAGAGGGTTGCAGAGCAGCTCAGAGGAGATCTCGACACCACGAACGCCAGCCAGAGAGAGAGAGCATCTCCACTCTTCTTCCCCAGTTCACTCGCTGCCAGCAGACTACTCAACTAATCGTACAGCATTCCTATCCCAAGTTTACTCAGATTTACTTTACAAATGATTAGAAAGTATTAGTAAACATAGTTGGTGCCTATTTTATTATTTAATAATCAACCCCAAGCTCAGTCTTTAAATGCTCTTAGAGAAACAAGAATAGTCTTACGTCTGGCAGGGAAGATACAAACAAATGCACCTCGTGATGCATTTCCAATACTATAAGGCAGTTTATTTAGCTCAATTTTGACCTCTGGTTTCCACTGAGGAATCCAGGGTCATAACAAAAACGGTGGCGCCAACGGCCTCCAGTGACGTGTCTTCGAACTAGGAGTATTATGAATGTATTTCAGAATTAAGATATATTATTAGCCATGGTTAAGTACTTATGTTAAAAATTAATGCCAATTGAGAATAAGGAATAGGTCTTGGATGGTATGAAAGAGATGGTTGACGTCAGGAAGATTTGAATAAATGTAAGACATGTGTTGCTCACTGGAAAATAGATACCTACCAACTTATTTGTTAAATCATGTAAATAAGTGTAATACAAGTACTACTGAATATTGTAAATAGCCTGGCTCGAGTATTTAGATAATTCGCTTTTGTTTTGGAAGTAGAAGTCACCTTTAATGACAAATACTAGATTTTAGTTAATAATCATTTTCAAAGATTAATCTGGCAACTAGCCTCGGGTCAGCCACTGGGAGGTCAAGTAGGGCTCCTTGGACCGAGGTTTAGTCAGTGTAGGTTGAGCATCAACTGGGGACCAACATATCTTGACGGGAGACATCTCCCGTCACACAGGGTGCAGTCGCGCCTCCACAGATCTCCAGTATCAGCTCTTGATACTGGTAATGGCTCAAAAGGGCCACCACTTACGGGCTATTCATGCCCGTGCCACCTCTTGGGTGACTTAATCTTTATCAATCAATCAATCAACATATCTTCCCAGGAGCCGGCAGACTATCGAGGCAAGGCTGTGGTTTTAAGATATCTGTATTAGAGTTATTATAGTGTAGGAATCCTCATTGATTGTTATAGGATTTACATTGCCTCAGTCAGGTAGGGCTTTCGTTAGGGTATTTTCTAAATATTATTTTGATGCATAATTTTAGTTTAATAAATAGTTATAGAATTTATGTTTTTTTAATGGAATTTTCCCCATTTTTATTTCACATTACTGTTGAACGCAAGCCTCATGTCTACCCCTAGTTTCCTCGTGCAAATCAACAAGCATTTACTTAATTAAAAAGATAATCCCTGTTCATTTAATTTCCACATTAACGTAAGTAAGTAAGTAATTATCAAAAGAAGGCACCAAACCGGGAAGGCTATGTAGCACCATCAAATACGCAAAATAATCAGAGGGCGCTAAATATCACCAAGGATGCCAATACGAGAACAAAAACGCATAAGGCGAACGATATCAAAAGTATCCGAGTCACCAAGAAGTCTATCGAGGGACAGGTGACCGCGAGGGGCGGTCGGAAAGCAAGACACACGCTCGTCCTGGAAGTCAGGACATTCAAGAAGGACATGCACGACCGTAAGAGGGACAATGCAACTAGGACAATAAGGAGCAGGGCGGCGCTCCATCAAGCGACCATGGGTTAAGCGAGTATGGCCAATGCGCAACCTCGCCAGAGCTGTTTCCCACCGCCGGTTACGGTGGAAGGAGGACGGCCACGAGGAAACACAACATTTAAGAGTACGTAGCTTGTTACCAGTAACAGACAACCAAGAAGCCTGCCAACGGGTAAGGACTGAGGAATGGATAACCGGGTAAAAGTCAGAATACAGAATGCCTTTACGAGAGATGGGACAAGAGCGAACAGCCTCCTTGGCGGCAGCATCCCCACGCTCATTTAAAGACACACCAATATGGCTGGGAACCCAACAAAACTCAACCGACTTAAATTTACTGTGAACAAGAAACAGCCAATGCTGGATCTCGACAACTACTGGATGAACCGGATTAAAGGACCCGAGAGCCATGAGGGCACTACGAGAGTCAACAACAACTACAAAGGAAGACTGACAACGAGAAAGCAGGAGACGAAGAGCATAGAGAATAGCATAAAGTTCCGTTGTAAAGATGCTAGCCTCCGGAGGCAAGCGACACATATAAGTGCGATCAGGAAAAACAACAGAGTAGCCAACACCGTCCGCTGACTTAGACCCATCGGTGAAGACAGAAACGGAGCAGGAGTGAGAAGAAAAGTGCTCGAGGAAAAGGCGTTTTGGACCGTAGGAGGGGTAAAAGCTTTAGTGATACGGGTCAAGGATGTACAAAACCGCGGAAGAGGGACCCTCCACGGGGGCAAAGAAGGAACAACACGAGGAGAAACATCAGAAACACGAACGGAAAGAGAATCCTGTAGGCGAGATAACCAGACAGAAAGAGGGAGGTGGTGAAGAGGAACAGGAACCGCAGGAGGGGTAAAAGTTAAAGCACGACAGAGGCGAGAGGAAGGATGTTGCAAGGACCGTGCAAGATAGCGAAGACAGTAGCGATCACGGCGGTCCTGGAGAGACAAGAAGCCAGTGTCAACATACAAGCTAAGGATGGGAGTCGAACGAAAGGCACCAGAACTGAGGCGCAACCCAGTATGGTGCAAAGCATCAAGACGGCGAAGAGTAGAAGGAGAAGCAGACGAGTAAGCAGGGCAACCATAATCGAGCTTAGACAGGACGAGAGAGGAATGTAAAGCAAGGAGAGTGCGCCTATCTGTCCCCCAAGAAGTATGGGACAAGACCCGAAGGAGGGTAAGGGCCTTAGAGCACTCAACACGGAGGTAAGAGATATGGGGAGACCAAGACAAACGAGTGTCAAGGAATAACCCCAAAAGCTTCACGGAATCTTTGTATTCAAGGGGATGACCATAAAGTGACAAAGAGGGACGAAGAACAACCCGTTTCCGCGTAAAAGTCATGGCACAAGTCTTAGGAGTAGAGAACCTGAAGCCATGATCTGTGGCCCAAGACGACACTGCATCAATTGCAAGTTGAAGCCGACGTTGAAGGAGAGGCGAATCATCACCCTGACAACAAAGGGTAAGATCATCGACATAGAGAGCGGAGAAGACACCAGAAGGAAGAGAGGAAAGAAGACCATTGAGGGCAACCAGAAAAAGAGTAGTGCTCAGAACACTACCCTGGGGCACACCTTCGTATTGCTGAAAAGAGGGAGAGAGAGCGGTACCAAGGCGCACCCGAAAGGAACGACGAGAGAGGAAGCTGCGGAGAAAGAGAGGGAGATGACCACGAAGGCCAAAAGAATGAAGTTGAGATAGGATATGATAACGCCAAGTGGTGTCGTAAGCCTTTTCCAGGTCAAAAAGGACGGCAACAACGGAGGTCTACGCAGCAAAAGCAGTTCGAATATAGACCTCCAAGTTCACCAGGACATCTGTCGTGCTGCGGCACTTGCGGAAACCAAATTGAGAAGGGGAGAGGAGGTGATGGTGTTCCAGGAACCACATCAGACGAACGTTAACCATACGTTCAAAGAGTTTGCAGACACAACTTGTGAGAGCAATAGGGCGAAAGTCCTTAGGGGAAGTACCCAGAGACCCCGGTTTGCGAACAGGGAGGACAACGGCATCGAGCCAGTCCTCAGGGACTGACGACGACTCCTAGATCCGATTATACAGACTCAGTAAATACTGAGACGTGCTCGGAGGGAGATGGCGAAGCATTTCATAATGAATACCATCGGAGCCCGCCGCCGTAGAACCACAGAGGGCCAGGGCAGAACGAAGTTCAGAGAGAGAGAAGGGATCATTATAGGGAAGCTGAAGATGAGTGCAGAAATCTAAAGGACGAGACTCAAGGACAGGTTTACGAAGAAGGAAAGACTGGGGAAGATGAAGACCAGAGCAAACAGAAGAAAAGTGGGAACCCAGTTCGGAAGCGACCTGCAACAGGTCCGCCACAAGAGTATCATGGAGGTGAAGGACCGGTGAAATATCGGGAACGAACTAACCCGCTGTCTTGCGGATACGCTTCCAGATCTGGGCCAGAGGGGTTTCGGACGTAATTGTTGAGACATAAGATGCCCAACATTCACGTTTAGCCGTACGGATGGCCCTACGGGCAACCGCACTCGCTTTCCGAAAGAAAAGAAAAGAATCGGTCGTCTGCCTACGGCGGTGCCTCTTCCAGGCTGCACGCTTACAGCGGACAGCCCGAGCACAGTCCGCATTCCACCAGGGAACGCACTTCCATGGACCCCGAGAGGAAGAGCGAGGAATAGAGCGGAGGGCAGCGTTGAAGACAGTGTCATGAAAAAGGAGAGCGCGAGAGAGAGGCAGAAGGGAGAGGTCAGAGAGAGCAGCACTGAGGGTAAATAGGGTCCAGTCTGCCTTAGCAAACTGCCACCTAGGGAAAGAGAGGGAAGGGCGAAAAGAGAAAAAGGAAACAAGGATGGGGAAATGATCACTTCCATGGAGGTCATCAAGAACCTGCCACGTGAAATCTAAGTAAAGAGAAGAAGAGCAGAGAGAAAGATCAAGACAAGAAAGGGTGCGAGTCCGAGAGTCCAAATGAGTGGGCTCACCAGAATTCAGAAGAGACAGGGAAGAAGAGAGAAGAAACGGCTCAAGGAGGCGACCCCGGGTATTCGTCAGAACGTCACCCCAAAGAGAATGACGACAATTGAAGTCACCCAGCAGGAGCACAGGCTCCGGCAAGAAGTCTAGGAGGTGTTTCAAATCAGGAAGAGAGAGCGGGACACTCGGGGGGAGATAAATGGAACAAACTGTGTACCATTTCCCCACAAAGATACGAGCAGTAGAACAATGGAGAGGCGAAGGAAAAAGTAAAGGAACAAAGGGAACATCAGCACGAATCAAGAGAGCAGAAGAATTAGAAGCCCCAGCAATGGCTGGGGGGGGGGGGGAGAGAAAGGAATAGCAACGAAAACGACCAGGACGAGCACCAAGCATTGGCTCCTGGAGACAGACACAAAGAGGCGAAAACCGCGAAATCAGAAGTTGGAGTTCGAGGAAATTGGCGTAATAACATCGAACGTTCCATTGAAGAATGGACAACGACGAGAAGAGAAAGGACAAAAACAGAGAACAAGGAAGAAACAAAGGCGAAAGAGCAACAGAGCACGTTAAAGAATATCAGGGTCGGGATCAGGGTCAGCAAAGTCAGGGTTAGGAGGCATGGGTAAACTGAGCAAAGACGGAGGGAAGGAAACGGGAGAACAGATCAGAGGTGGGCGGGCGGGGTCCGGAGGAGGAGGAGGAGGAGGAAGAGGAGGAGACAACGGAGAGGAGCAGTCAAGGACAGCAGCAGGAAGAGGGAGAGTAGAAAGAGGGGAGCGCACCCCAGCAAGAGCAGAAACCGAAAGGGAAGCAGGGGCCAAAGAAACCTCCATAGCAGGAACAGGGGGCACAACCACCGAAATGGGAGGGGAAGGAGCGAGAGAGGCAGAAGTAGGGGCCGAGGAAGAAAGCGAGACCTTCTTACCCGCCGGGGAGGAGGAAGGAGAGGAGCCAGGTTTACGCTTCTGACGTTAAGAGACAGGTGTTCCAGCAACCACGTACTGGGCAACAGATTCTAGCGTCTCAACAGGAGAAGCTGAACGAGAGCACACATGACGGCCTTTTGGAGAGCGATGGACATCAGCCCGCACCGACAGGCGGCGGGGAGAGTCAAGAGACGGAGGGGAAGGATGGGAAGGGGGAACGGAGGGAGACGAGGAAGAAGACACAGGAGACACGACAGACCGGGTAGAAGGAAGGGGAACCCCAGACAGAGGACCAGGAGGAGGATCCTTCGGGAGAGAACCCAAAGAAACAGAGGAGGAGGCAGTGGGCGCATCAGGGTCCAGGGCCCGGAAACGGTTGTGAGTCTGAGGAAGGTGGGAAGGACGAGGAGAGGAAGAGCGCAACACGCGAGCATAAGAGATATTAGCATAAGGCGGGAGCCGGCGAACCTGGCGTCTCGCCTCAGGAAAAGACAAACGCTCCCGGTGCTTCAAGTTGAGGACGGCTGCCTCAAGCTTGTAATGGACACACGCACGGGAGAAGGCAGGATGGGCCTCACCGCAGTTGAGGCAACGAGCCTGGGGAGAAGTGCACTCCGACTTAGAGTGACCTTCGCCACCACACAAAGGACAGAGAGAGACAGTCCCGGAGCAGCGGAGGGCACCATGCCCAAACCTCCAGCACTTGTTGCAGAGCCGAGGAGAAGGAATGTACTCCTGGACAGAGCACCTGGCACCAGCAAGAATGACAGAGGGTGGAAGGGTCCTACCATCAAAGGTAATCTTCACAACCCGGAGGGGTTGACGGCGACTACCACGAGGGGGACGAGTAAACGTGTCCACCTGGAGAATAGAATGGCCCTGGGCAGCGAGGATATGTCGAATATCGTCGTGGTAGTCGCGCAGGTCCCGAACACCGGTCGCAACATGGGGCGGGAGCAAAATAGTGCCAACACTGGCATTCAACTGAGCGTTCTTCGAGACCCAAACAGGGGTCTCGCCAAGGCAGGATAAGGCAGCCAAGTGGGAAGCAGCATCCTGAGAAGGAGCAGCAACGACACGTGTACCGAGACGAGTGGGGTTGAAAGTAATGGAGGCATCCACGGAATCAACGAGATGTCGATGGAGGGAGAAATCGTCAGGAGGCGCAGAATCAAGAGGGAGGAGATCAAAATATTTGGCCCACGAAGCGGGACCAAACAAGGCTTGATAGGTAGCAGAACTGGAAGGAATCGAGCGAGGGCGGCCGTGACGAGGACGGCGGTGAGAACCCCCAGAGAGAGAGGGGTTAAAAGGCGCAGTAGTTACAACTAGAGAAGGAGCCGCGCCAGGGGACGAGGGAGTCACCACTGGGGGCTTGGGGCTCGACCCAACCACAGAGGAGGGAGGGGAGCCAGGGGAAGGAGTCAGAGAGGCCAAAGGAGGAGCAAGGTCGGGGCCCAATGCAGCGGAGGCTACAGAGCCCGGTCTTCCAATACGGACCGACTCGGGGGCTTGGTCGCCCAACCCACGAGCCTGAGAAGGTAAACCAGAAGCAGCCGAAACAGGGGTTATCATCATTACGAAAAGAAGAATTCATTCACGAAAGTGCCCCCACACCCACCATGGAGCCACAATTAGAGGCAGGACACCCAACAAGAAGCTATCGCCGATCTTGCCGGGGCCTCCTAGGGGTGCGTCGTGAGTATACGCCCCACAAACGCCACCTTAAGAAACCGACAGTCCGTCGAGATCGGGTTCAGTGACGAAAGGGGGATTGACAATAAAAGGTTCCCCTCGCTCTCGACGTCGGGTACTACAGTTCTACGGGTGCAAGAGTATGCCTCCTCAAGCACCCGGGCGTCAAAATAGAAGAAGTCCAAGGGAAGAACCAGAACAAGCAAAAGGTCGGCAGGAAACGGCAAGCAGATAAGAGAAGAGGGGGGAGAAAAACGAAACAGAAGGAAAAGGAAAAGATGCCCAACAGAATTGGAGAGGACGGCAGCAGGAGCACAAGGATAGAAAAGGACAGAGGACTGTCCCAAGGAGCATCACACTCCGACAGCCGCCCACTAAGCCCCCACACGGCGACAACGAGCTGAGCGGGAAGGGGGACATTAACGTAAGCTTATCCCTCCTTTCCATATAATTGGGGATAGAGTTTCATGGTACGCTTAATTGATGGTATCCTGCTTTCCGTCAATTGAGGAATTTACTCAGAACACAGCAGGTGGTGACGGCAAAGTTTCAGAGTTTGCAGTTTAACATAGAAGGTACAGTGTCCTTGAGTTTGTGGCATCTAAATGGTCAAACGTTTTGGATCTCTAGAAATTGTACTGAAGGTTACTCAGCAGAACTCTGGTTTCTGTATATATTTCTTTAATAACGACCAGCATTTAACCAGTAGGAGAGGATAAGGGCTGGGCCCCCGTTACAAGTGTGTGAGTGTGTGCGAGAGTGTGAGAGTGTGGGAGAGTGTGGGAGAGAGAGAGAGAGTGTGGGAGACTGTGTGAGAGTGTGTGAGAGTGTGGGACAGCAAGTGAGAGTGTGGGAGAGTGAGTGAGAGTGGGTGAAAGGGTGTGGGAGAGAGAGTGAGTGTGGGAGAGTGAATGAGAGTGTGGGAGAGTGAGTGAGAGTGGGTGTGAGGGTGTGGGAGAGTGTGGGAGAGAAAGTGAGAGTGTGGGAGAGAAAGTGAGAGTGTGGGAGAGAGAGTGAGAGTGTGGGAGACTGAGTGAGAGTGTGTGAGAGTGTGGGACAGCAAGTGAGAGTGTGGGAGAGTGAGTGAGAGTGGGTGTGAGGGTGTGGGAGAGAGAGTGAGAGTGTGGGAGAGTGAATGAGAGTGTGGGAGAGTGAGTGAGAGTGGGTGTGAGGGTGTGGGAGAGTGTGGGAGAGAAAGTGAGAGTGTGGGAGAGAAAGTGAGAGTGTGGGAGAGAGAGTGAGAGTGTGGGAGACTGAGTGAGAGTGTGTGAGAGTGTGGGACAGCAAGTGAGAGTGTGGGAGAGTGAGTGAGAGCGGGTGTGAGGGTGTGGGAGAGAGAGTGAGAGTGTGGGAGAGAGTGTGAGAGTGTGGGAGACTGAGTGAGAGTGTGTGAGAGTGTGGGAGTGTATGTGAGAGTGTGGGAGACTGAGTGAGAGTGTGTGAGTGTGTGGGAGAGTGAGTGAGAGTGGGTGTGAGGGTGTGGGAGAGAGGGTGAGAGTGTAAGAGTGAGAGTGTGTGAGAGTGAGTGTGTGTGTGAGGGTGGGAGAGAGAGTGAGAATGTAGGAGAGTGTGGAAGAGTGAGTGAGAGAGGGAGTGTTAGAGAGTTTTTGAGTGTGGGAGAGTGAGTGAGAGTGTGTGAGAGTGAGTGAAAGTGTGTGAAGGTATGTGAGTGTGTGAGAGTGTGGGAGAGTGAGCGAGAGTGTAGTAGAGTGTCGGACGGTATGTGAGTGTGTGAGTGGTTCGAGTATGTGAGAGTGTGTGAGAGTGTGGAAGAGTGTGTGAGAGTGTAAGCGAGTAAGTGAGAGTGGGAGAGTGTGGGAAAGTGAGTGAGAGTGTGGGAGAGTGTGCGATAGTGTGGGAGAGTGAGAGTGGGGGAGAGTGAGTGAGAGTGTGGGAGTGTGTGAGAGTGTGGGAGAGTGAGTGAGAGTGTGGGAGAGTGTGGGAGAGTGTGGGAGAGTTAGTGAGAGTGTGGAAGAGTGAGTGGGAGTGTTTGAGAGTGAGTGATAGTGTGAGAGTGTGCGAGAGTGTGAGAGAGTTAGTGAGAGTGTGGAAGAGTGTGGGAGAGTATGTGAGAGTGTGGGAGACTGAGTGAGAGTGTGTGAGTGTGTGGGAGAGTGAGTGAGAGTGGGTGTGAGGGTGTGGGAGAGAGAGTGAGAGTGTAAGAGTGAGTGAGAGTGTGTGAGAGTGAGTGAGTGTGTGTGTGAGGGTGGGAGAGAGAGTGAGAGTGTAGGAGAGTGTGTGAGAGTGTGGGAGAGTGAGTGAGAGAGTGAGTGAGAGAGTGAGTGAAAGAGGGAGTGAGAGAGGGAGTGTTAGAGAGTTTGAGTGTGGGAGAGTGTGTGAGAGTGAGTGAGAGTGAGAGTGCGAGAGTGAGTGAGAGCTTGGGAGAGTGTGTGTGAGAGTCTGGCAGAGTGTGGGAGAGGAGAGTGAGTGAGTGAGTGTGGGAGAGTGAGTGTGGGAGAGTGAGTGAGAGTATTTGAGAATGTGGGAGAGTAAGTGAGAGTGTGTGAGAGTGTGGGAGAGTGAGTGAGAGTGTGTGAGAGTGTGAGTGTGAGTGAGTGTGAGTGTATTGAGAGTGTGGGAGAATGTGTGAGAGTGTGTGAGAGTGTGGGAGAGTTTGAGAGTGGGGAAGGGTGTGGGAGAATTTGGGAGAGTGAGTGAAATAGTGGGAGAGTGTATGAGAGTGTGTGAGGGTGTGTGAGAGTGTGTGAAAGTGTGGGAGAGTGAGGGTGAGAGAGTGAGAGTGTAGGAAAGTGCGAAAGGGTGAGTGAGAGTTAGTGAAGGGATTATGATCATGAAACACTAGAAGGTCGGCGTGTCTCATGAAACACTAGAAGGTCGGCGTGTCTCATGAAACACTAGAAGGTGGGCGTGGCTCATGAAACATTAGAAGGTGGGCGTGGCTCATGAAACAATAAAAGGTGGGCGTGGCTCATGAAACACTAGAAGGTGGGCGTGGCTCATGAAACACTAGAAGGTGGGTGTGGCTCATGAAACATTAGAAAGTGGGTGTGGCTCATGAAACACTAGAAGGTGGGCGTGGCTCATGAAACATTAGAAGGTGGGCGTCGCTCATGAAACATTAGAAGGTGGGCGTGGCTCATGAAACACTAGAAGGTGGGCGTGGCTCATGAAACACTAGAAGGTGGGCGTGGCTCATGAAACACTAGAAGGTGGGCGTGGCTCATGAAACATTAGAAAGTGGGTGTGGCTCATGAAACACTAGAAGGTGGTTGTGGCTCATGAAACACTAGAAGGTGGGCGTGGCTCATGAAACACAAGAAGGTGGTCGTGGCTCATGAAACACTAGAAGGTGGTTGTGGCTCATGAAACACTAGAAGGTGGGCGTGGCTCATGAAACACTAGAAGGTGGGCGTGGCTCATGAAACATTAGAAGGAGGGGTGTGGCTCATAAAACATAAAAAGGTGAGGCATCGCTAATGAAACATTAGAAGGTGGGCGTTGCTCATGAAACATTAGAAGGTGGATGTGGCTCATGAAACATTAAAATGTGGTCGTAGTTCATGAAACATTAGAAGGTGGTCGTAACTCATGAAATATTAGAAGGTGGTTGTGGCTTATTAAATATTTGAAGGTGCGCGTGGCTCATGAAACACTAGAAGATGGGCGTGGCTCACGAAACATTAGAAGTTGGGCGTGGCTCATGAAACAGTAGAAGGTGGGCGTGGTTCATGAAACACTAGAAGGTGGGAGTGGCTCATGAAACATTAGAAGGTGGTCGTGGCTCATGAAACATTGGAAGGTGGGCGTGGTTCATGAAATATTAGAAGGTGGGCGTGGGTCATGAAACAGTAGCAAGTGGTCGTGGCTGATGAAACATTAAAAGGTGGGCGTGGCTCATGAAACACTAGAAGGTGGGCGTGGCTCATGAAACACTAGAAGGTGGTCGTGGCTCATGAAACGTTAAAAAGGTGTGTTACGGCCCTACTGGGACGCAACCGGGTTCTTCTCTGATGGTAGTAGAGTTTGGGAATTCGGCCCCAAGTTAGTAGAGGCTTTCAAGGGGTGTGTTTTGTAACGCAAGTAAAACTAAAGGGGGAGGGATACAAATATTCCAATTTATATATATATTTTCACTACCATAATTTAAAGACATAAAAGGGAATTATTACTACACAATGTACAATAAGGTCTTCCTCTCTGAAGACGCTCAACACTCAGTGATGCTTCTTCTAGGTAGCCCTGGTCTCGGCTTCCGTGGCTCACGATGAATCCACGATAACTCTACGACGAATCTACCCTGGCCACAGGCCAGCCAAATCACAGTCCCACTGGGTGCTTCGTCATGGAGGCCTTCAACCACAATCCAGCCTGTAGCTGGCAGGTACCGATCAGCTCCGCTGTATAGGCCACTCCACGACCGATACTAGGGTTGCGTGCCCTAGCCAGGAGCCTCGTGTTACTTGCTGGTCACTCTCCTCATACAGCACCCCCAGTGGGTGGTCTCTTCCACCAGCCAACCCCGGATAAGGCGATTCCCGACACTGCCACGCCTCAGGCAGACTATTACTCTCTCAACAGAGTTCGTCCGGGGGTGGCTCACAGCTTCTTCACAGTAGACTTGTGAAGAGACCTTGGCTGCCTTGGGTAGACTGATCCATCGTCCAACACAGCAGTAACAGGTCGAGTCTGCAATCAGACACGTCATTGATACTGGGACGCTTCACTCACAAGCTTAGACAGAAACGTCCACACCTTCACTCCATAGATGGCGTTCACTGTCTAGGTGCCACCTCACCAGAGGTCAGCAGCGGCTACGTCACGAGCTGACTAGGACAGGAATCCAACACTTATTGCTGGCCTATCCTGTAACCACTAAATATCGTCGTCCATTTGGAGTGGGTTTCGGGAGCGGACTCACAGATGGCGTTGTCGTCACTGCTCCGTGCTCCGACGCTGGACTCGGGTCCGTAACAAGGTGGTCGTTGCTCATGAAACATTAAAAGGTGGTCGTAGCTAATGAAACATTAGAAGGTGTTAGTATCTCATGAAATATTAGAAGGTGGGCGTGGCTCATGAAACACTAGAAGGTGGTCGAGGCTCATGAAACAATAGAAGGTAAGCGTGACTCGTGAAATATTAGAAGTTGGGCTTGGCTCATGAATCATTAGATGGTGGTTGTGGCTCATGAAACATTGGAAGCTGCGCGTGATTCATGAAATATTAGAAGGTGGACGTGGCTCATGAATCATTAGAAGGTGGTCGTGGCTTGAAACACTGGAAGGTGCGCGTGGCTCATGAAACACTAGAAGGTGGGCATGGCTCATGAAACACTAGAAGGTGGGAGTGGCTCATGATACACTAGAAGGTGCGCGTGGCTCATGAAACACTAGAAGGTGGGAGTGGCTCATGAAATATTAGAAGGTGGGCGTGGCTCATGAAACATTAGATGGTGGTCGTGGCTCATGAAACTTTGGAAGGTGGGCGTGGCTCATGAAATATTAGAAGGTGGGCGTGACTCATGAAACATTAGCAGGTGGTCGTGGCTCATGAAACACAAGATGGTGGGCGTGGCTCATGAAACACTAGAAGGTGGGCGTTGCTCACGAAACACTAGAAGGTGGGCGTGGCTCATCAAAAACATTAGAAGGTGGTCGTAGCTCATGAAACATTAAAAAGTGGTCGTGGCTCATGAAACATGAATAGGTGGTCGTGGCTCAAGAAACATTAGAAGGTGGTAGTGGCTCATGAAAAATTAGGAGGTGAGTGTGGCTCATGGAATATTATAATATGGGCGTGGCACATGAAAAATTAGAATGTGGGCGTGGCTCATGATACGTTAGAAGGTGGGAGTGACTCTTGAAAAATTAGATGGTGGGAGTGGCTCATGAAAAATTAGATTGTGGGCGTGGCTCATGAAATATTAGAGGTGGGAGTGGCTCATGGAACATTAGAAGCTGGTCGTGGCTTATGAAACATTAGAAGGCGGGCTTGGGTCTTTAAACATTAGAAGGTGGTCATAACTCATGAAACTTTAGAATTTGGGCGTGGCTCATGAAAAATTAAAAGGTGGTCGTTCCTCAAACATTAGAAGGTGGTCGTGGCTCATGAAACATTAGAAGGTGGTCGTCGCTCATAAAACATTTGAAGGAGGGTGTGGCTCATAAAACATAAAAAGGTGAGGCATCGCTAATGAAACATTAGAAGGTGGGCGTAGCTCATGAAACATTAGAAGGTGGGCGTCGTTAATGAAACATTACAAGGTGGGCGTGGATTATAGAACATTAGAAGGAGGGTGTGGCTCATGAAACATAAAAAGGTGGGAGTCGCTAATGAAACATTAGAAGGTGGGCGTGGCTCATGAAACATTAAAAGGTGGTCGTGGCTCATGAAACATTAAAAGGTGGTCGAAGCTCATGAAACATTAAAAGGTGGTCGTGGCTCATGAAACATTAAAAGGTGGTCGTGGCTCATGAAACATTAAAAGGTAATCGTTGTTCAGGAAACATTAAAAGGTGGGCGTGGCTCATGAAATATTAGAAGGTGGTCGTGGCTCATGAAATATTAGAAGGTGGGAGTTGCCCATGAAATATTAGAAGGTGGGCGTGGCTCATGAAACATTAGGTGGTCGTGGCTCATGAAACATTAGAAGGTGGTCGTGGCTCATGAAACATTAGAAGGTGGTCGTGGCTCATGAAACATTAGAAGATGGGCGTGGCTAATGAAACAGTAGAAGGTGGGCGTGGCTCATGAAACACTAGAAGGTGGGCGTGGTCCATGAAACATTAGAAGGTGGTCGTGGCTCATGAAACATTAAAAGGTGGTCGTGCCTAATGAAACATTCGAAGGTGTTTGTATCTCATGAAATATTAGAAGGTGGGCGTGGCTCACGAAACATTAGAAAGTGGGCGTGACTCATGAAACACTAGAAGGTGGGCGTGGCTCATGAAACACTTGAAGGTGGGAGCGGCTTATGATACACTAGAAGATGCGCGTGGCTCATGAAACACTAGAAGGTAGGAGTGGCTCATGAAACATTAGATGGTGGTCGTGGCTCATGAAACTTTGGAAAGTGGGCGTGGCTCATGAAATATTAGGTGGGCGTGACTCATGAAACATCAGCAGGTGGTCGTGGCTCATGAAACACATGATGGTGGGCGTGGCTCATGAAACACTAGAGGTGGGCGTGGCTCATGAAACACTTGAAGGTGGGAGCGGCTCATGATACACTAGAAGATGCGCGTGGCTCATGAAACACTAGATGGTAGGAGTGGCTCTTGAAACATTAGATGGTGGTCGTGGCTCATGAAACTTTGGAAGGTGGGCGTGGCTCATGAAATATTAGGTGGGCGTGACTCATGAAACATCAGCAGGTGGTCGTGGCTCATGAAACACAAGATGGTGGGCGTGGCTCATGAAACACTAGAGGTGGGCGTGGCTCATCAAACATTAGAAGGTGGTCATGACTCATGAAATATTAAAGGGTGGTCGTTGCTCATGAAACATTAAAAAGTGGTCGTGGCTCATGAAACATGAAAAGGTGGTCGTTGCTCATGAAACATTAGAAGGTGGGAGTGGCCCATGAAAAATTAGGAAGTGGGTGTGGCTCATGGAACATTAGAAGGTGGGCGTGGCTCTTGAAACATTAGAAGGTGGGTGAGGCTCATGAAAAATTAGAATCTGGGCGTGGCTCATGGAACACTAGGTGGGTGTGGCTCATGGAACAATAGGAGGTGGGAGTGGTTCATGAAAATTAGGAGGTGGGTGTTCCTCATGAAAATTAGGAGGTGGGTGTTCCTCATGAAACTTTAGAATTTGGGTGTAGCGCATGAAAAATTAAAAGGTAGTCGTTCCTCAAAAACATTAGAAGGTGATCGTGGCTCATGAAACACAAGAAGGTGGGCGTGGCTCATGAAACATTAGAAGGAGGGTGTGGCTCATGAAGCATAAAAATGTGGTCGTGGTTGATTAAACATTAGAAGGTGGTCGTGGCTCATTAAACATTAATAGGTGGTCGTGGCTCATGAAACATTAAAAGGTGGTCGTGGTTCAAGCAACATTAAAAGGTGGTCGTTGTTCATGAAACATTAAAAGGTGGTCTTGGCTCATGAAATATTAGAAAGTGTTCATAGATTATGAAACATTAGAAGGTGGGCGTGTCTATTGAAACATTAAAAGGTGGTCGTGGCTTATGAAACATTAAAAGGTGGTCGTGGCTCATGAAACATTAAAAAGGTGGTCGTTGCTCATGAAAGATTAATATGGTGGGCGTGGCTCATGAAACATTAGAAGGTGGTCGTGGCTCATGAAATATTAGAAGGTGGGCGTGGCTCATGAAATATTAGAAGGTGGGCGTGGCTCTTGAAATATTAGAAGGTGGTCGTGGCTCATGAAACAATAGAAGGTTGTCGTGACTCATGAAATATAAAAAGGCTGTCGTGGCTCATGAAACATTAGAAGGTGGTCTAGGCTCATGAAACACTAGAAGGTGGGCGTGGCTCATGAAACATTAGAAGGTGGGAGTGGCTCATGAAACACTAGAAGGTGGGCGTGGCTCATAAAACACTAGAAGGTGGGAGTGGCTTATGAAATATTAGAAGGTGGGCGTGGCTCATGAAACATTAGAAGATGGTCGTGGCTCATGAAACATTAGATGGTGGGCATGGCTCATGAAAAACTAGAGGGTGGGCGTGACTCATGAAACACAAGAAGGTGGGCGTGGCTCAAGAAATATTAGAAGGTTGTCGTGGTTCATGAAACATTACAATTTGGGCGTGGCTCATGAAAAATTATAAGGTGGTCGTTTCTCATAAAGATTAGAAGGTGGTCGTGGCTCATGACACATTAGAAGTTAGTCGTGGCTCATGAACCATTAGAAGGAGGGTGTGGCTCATGAAACATAAAAAGGTGGTCGTCACTAATGAAACATTAGAAGGTGGGCGTAGTTCATGAAAAATTAAAATGTGGTCGAGGACCATGAAACATTAAAAGGTGGTCGTGGTTCATGCAAAATTAAAAGGTGGTCGTGGCTTATGAAACATTAAAAGGTGGTCGTGTCTCATGAAATATTAAAAGGTGGTCGAGACTTATGAAACATTAAAAGGTGGGCGTGGCTCATGAAAGATTAAAAAGGTGGTCGTTGCTCATGAAACATTGAAAGGAGGTTGTGGCTCATGAAACATTAGAAGGTGTTACTGGCTCATAAAATTATACAAGGTGGGCGTGGCTCATGAAATATTGGAAGGTGGTTGTGTCTCATGAAACATTAGAAGGTGGTCTTGACTCATGGAATATTAGAAGGTGGTCGTGACTCATGAAACATCAGCAGGTGGTCGTGGCTCATGAAACACAAGATGGTGGGCGTGGCTCATGAAACACTAGAAGGTGGGCGTGGCTCATCAAACATTAGAAGGTGCTCGTGACTCATGAAATATTAAAGGGTGGTCGTTGCTCATCAAACATTAGAAGGTGGTCGTGGCTCATGAAACATGAAAAGGTGGTCGTGGATCATGAAACATTAGAACGTGGGAGTGGCCCATGAAAAATTAGGAAGTGGGTGTGGCTCATGGAACATTAGAAGGTGGGCGTGGCTCTTGAAACATTAGAAGGTGGGTGAGGCTCATGAAAAAATAGAATCTGGGCGTGGCTCATGAAACACAAGGTGGGTGTGGCTCATGGAACATTAGGAGGTGGGAGTGGTTCATGAAAATTAGGAGGTGGGTGTTCCTCATGAAACTTTAGAATTTGGGTGTAGCTCATGAAAAATTAAAAGGTAGTCGTTCCTCATAAACATTAGAAGGTGATCGTGGCTCATGAAACACAAGAAGGTGGGCGTGGCTCATGAAACATTAGAAGGAGGGTGTGGCTCATGAAGCATAAAAATGTGGTCGTGGTTGATGAAACATTAGAAGGTGGTCGTGGCTCATTAAACATTAAAAGGTGGTCGTTGTTCATGAAACATTAAAAGGTGGTCTTGGCTCATGAAATATTAGAAAGTGTTCATAGATTATGAAACATTAGAAGGTGGGCGTGTCTATTGAAACATTGAAAGGTGGTCGTGGCTTATGAAACATTAAAAGGTGGTCGTGGCTCATGAAACATTAAAAAGGTGGTCGTTGCTCATGAAACATTAATGAGGTGGTCGTGGCTCATGAAACATTAGAAGGTGTTAGTATCTCATGAAACCACCACCAGAAGGTGGGCGTGGCTCATGAAGCATTGAAGGTGGTCGTGGCTCATGAAATATTAGAAGGTGGGCGTGGCTCATGAAATATTAGAAGGTGGGCGTGGCTCTTGAAATATTAGAAGGTGGTCGTGGCTCATGAAACAATAGAAGGTTGTCGTGACTCATGAAATATAAGAAGGCTGTCGTGGCTCATGAAACATTAGAAGGTGGTCTTGGCTCATGAAACACTAGAAGGTGGGCGTGGCTCATGAAACATTAGAAGGTGGGAGTGGCTCATGAAACACTAGAAGGTGGGCGTGGCTCATAAAACACTAGAAGGTGGGAGTGGCTTATGAAATATTAGAAGGTGGGCGTGGCTCATGAAACATTTTATGGTGGTCGTGGGTCATGGAACATTGGAAGGTGGTCGTAACTCATGAAATATTAGAAGGTGGGCGTGGCTCATGAAACATTAGAAGATGGTCGTGGCTCATGAAACACTAGATGGTGGGCATGGCTCATGAAAAACTAGAGGGTGGGCGTGACTCATGAAACACTAGAAGGTGGGCGTGGCTCAAGAAATATTAGAAGGTTGTCGTGGCTCATGAAACATTACAATTTGGGCGTGGCTCATGAAAAATTATAAGGTGGTCGTTCCTCATAAAGATTAGAAGGTGGTCGTGGCTCATGACACATTAGAAGTTAGTCGTGGCTCATGAACCATTAGAAGGAGGGTGTGGCTCATGAAACATAAAAAGGTGGTCGTCACTAATGAAACATTAGAAGGTGGGCGTAGTTCATGAAAAATTAAAATGTGGTCGAGGACCATGAAACATTAAAAGGTGGTCGTGGTTCATGCAAAATTAAAAGGTGGTCGTGGCTCATGAAACATTAAAAGGTGGTCGTGTCTCATGAAATATTAGAAGGTGGTCGAGACTTATGAAACATTAAAAGGTGGGCGTGGCTCATGAAACATTAGAAGGTGGTCGTGGCTTATGAAACATTAAAAGGTGTTCGTGACTCATGAAAGATTAAAAAGGTGGTCGTTGCTCATGAAACATTGAAAGGAGGTTGTGGCTCATGAAACATTAGAAGGTGTTACTGGCTCATAAAATTATAGAAGGTGGGCGTGGCTCATGAAATATTGGAAGGTGGTTGTGTCTCATGAAACATTAGAAGGTGGTCGTGACTCATGAAACATCAGCAGGTGGTCGTGGCTCATGAAACACAAGATGGTGGGCGTGGCTCATGAAACACTAGAAGAAGGGCGTGGCTCATCAAACATTAGAAGGTGCTCGTGACTCATGAAATATTAAAGGGTGGTCGTTGCTCATCAAACATTAGAAGGTGGTCGTGGCTCATGAAACATGGAAAGGTGGTCGTGGATCATGAAACATTAGAAGGTGGGAGTGGCCCATGAAAAATTAGGAAGTGGGTGTGGCTCATGGAACATTAGAAGGTGGGCGTGGCTCTTGAAACATTAGAAGGTGGGTGAGGCTCATGAAAAATTAGAATCTGGGCGTGGCTCATGAAACACTAGGTGGGTGTGGCTCATGGAACATTAGGAGGTGGGAGTGGTTCATGAAAATTAGGAGGTGGGTGTTCCTCATGAAACTTTAGAATTTGGGTGTAGCTCATGAAAAATTAAAAGGTAGTCGTTCCTCATAAACATTAGAAGGTGATCGTGGCTCATGAAACACAAGAAGGTGGGCGTGGCTCATGAAACATTAGAAGGAGGGTGTGGCTCATGAAGCATAAAAATGTGGTCGTGGTTGATGAAACATTAGAAGGTGGTCGTGGCTCATTAAACATTAAAAGGTGGTCGTGGCTCATGAAACATTAAAAGGTGGTCGTGGTTCAAGCAACATTAAAAGGCGGTCGTTGTTCATGAAACATTAAAAGGTGGTCTTGTCTCATGAAATATTAGAAAGTGTTCATAGATTATGAAACATTAGAAGGTGGGCGTGTCTATTGAAACATTAAAAGGTGGTCGTGGCTTTTGAAACATTAAAAGGTGGTCGTGGCTCATGAAACATTAAAAAGGTGGTCGTTGCTCATGAAACATTAATAAGGTGGTCGTGGCTCATGAAACATTAGAAGGTGTTAGTATCTCATGAAACCACCACCAGAAGGTGGGCGTGGCTCATGAAGCATTGAAGGTGGTCGTGGCTCATGAAATATTAGAAGGTGGGCGTGGCTCATGAAATATTAGAAGGTGGGCGTGGCTCTTGAAATATTAGAAGGTGGTCGTGGCTCATGAAACAATAGAAGGTTGTCGTGACTCATGAAATATAAGAAGGCTGTCGTGGCTCATGAAACACTAGAAGGTGGTCTTGGCTCATGAAACACTAGAAGGTGGGCGTGGCTCATGAAACATTAGAAGGTGGGAGTGGCTCATGAAACACTAGAAGGTGGGCGTGGCTCATAAAACACTAGAAGGTGGGAGTGGCTTATGAAATATTAGAAGGTGGGCGTGGCTCATGAAACATTTTATGGTGGTCGTGGGTCATGGAACATTGGAAGGTGGTCGTAACTCATGAAATATTAGAAGGTGGGCGTGGCTCATGAAACATTAGAAGGTGGTCGTGGCTCATGAAACACTAGATGGTGGGCATGGCTCATGAAAAACTAGAGGGTGGGCGTGACTCATGAAACACTAGAAGGTGGGCGTGGCTCAAGAAATATTAGAAGGTTGTCGTGGCTCATGAAACATTACAATTTGGGCGTGGCTCATGAAAAATTATAAGGTGGTCGTTCCTCATAAAGATTAGAAGGTGGTCGTGGCTCATGACACATTAGAAGTTAGTCGTGGCTCATGAACCATTAGAAGGAGGGTGTGGCTCATGAAACATAAAAAGGTGGTCGTCACTAATGAAACATTAGAAGGTGGGCGTAGTTCATGAAAAATTAAAATGTGGTCGAGGACCATGAAACATTAAAAGGTGGTCGTGGTTCATGCAAAATTAAAAGGTGGTCGTGGCTCATGAAACATTAAAAGGTGGTCGTGTCTCATGAAATATTAGAAGGTGGTCGAGACTTATGAAACATTAAAAGGTGGGCGTGGCTCATGAAACACTAGAAGGTGGGAGTGACTCATGAAACACTTGAAGGTGGGCGTGGCTAATGAAACATTTGATGGTGGTCGTGGCTCATGAAACATTGGAAGGTGGGCGTGGCTCATGAAATATTAGAAGGTGGGCGTGGCTCATGAAACACTAGCAGGTGGGCGTGGCTAATGAAACACTAGAAGGTGGGAGTGACTCATGAAACACTTGAAGGTGGGCGTGGCTCATGAAACATTGGAAGGTGGGCGTGGCTCATGAAATATTAGAAGGTGGGCGTGGTTGTTACGAACCCGGATTCAACGTCCGAGCCTGGAGCAGTGACAAACACGCCATCTGTGGGTCAGCTCCCGAAACCCCCGCCAAACGAACGACGACACCTAGTGAGGACAGCGTGTACTGGCCTCGAGGACCAGTTTCCAGTCTGGTTCAGCGCTCAACACCGCCGCTCCTGACCTCTGGTGAGGTGGTGCTCCGACGACAGCGCCATCTATGGACTGGATACGTCAGGTGTTAGTATCTGAGCCTGTGAGTGTGGTGTATTAGTGTCCCGGTTATTAATGACGTGTCTGCTTACAGAGCCAACCTGGGACCACTGTGTTGAAGGTGTAGTCAGTCTACCCGAGGCAGCCAGTCTCCATACAGTGAAGTTTGCTGCAGCTGTCGTGACGTCGTCCCCCCGGAAGAACACTGTGGTGTGTTAAGCCTGCCAGTGGAGTGGCAGTGGAAGGATTTACCCGGGACCGACGGTTGGAGACGATAATCCACTGGGGTATTGAGGACAGGAGGGTGATTGGTGATATCACACGAGACTCCTGTCTAGGGCGTACCCCTTTTATCGTTCGTGGAGTGGCCGTACCAGCCTTGTTGGCTCAGTACCTGCCAGCAGACCTGCTGGACGTGTGGTTGACGGCCTCCACGACGGTGCCCCCAGTGGACCTGTGTTGTGGCTGACCTGTGGCCAGGGTAGACTCGGCGTTCTCAGAGGACACGTCTTAAGGCCACGAAGAGAGCACCAAGGAATCGGCACCGAAAGTGGTGTGGCACAAGAGTCTTCAGCAGAAGACTACAGTTGATCCCCTTGTAAAGTGTTAATACCCCTCCCCCTTGTGTACTCTTTTATTATATATATTTAAACGGTGAAGGTGAATATTATATTATATTAAGTTCTTACCTTTCTTTCCCTACTCCCTTTAAGTTACTTGCGTCACGGATCGCATCCCTTGATAGCCTCTACTGGCTTGGGGCCGGATATATATCTTCCTCTAACTACATCAGAGTAAGAACCCCGTTGCGTCCCGAGAGGGCCGTAACATAATTGGCATCCCCAGCGGGATCCGTCCCCTTGTTAAGTATGTTTGACAGGGGTGGTGAAGTGGCGTAATCCCTGTATATAATTCCCCCTGTGTGACGATTGTGACGTTATACGTCCTGTGCGGTGCTCAGTGACTAAGCGCGATATTGTGCAGTGCGGTGCTCGCTGTGATTAAGCGATTAAGTGCAATATTGACTAGTGCGGTGCTCAGTGATTCAGTGCAATATTGTAGAGCGAAGTGTTCGCTTGGACTCAGTGCAATATTGGGTAGTGTGGTGCCCGAAGTGATTACGTGCAATATTGGCAAGTGCAGTGTTTGGTGCGATAAAGTGCAATATTGGCGTAGAACAGTGTTCGGTGCGTTAAGTGCTAACGTGTAAGCAGTGTGTTAAGCGCAAAGTGTTCCATCTGTGACAATGGCAGACAAAGCTACCATCGATGATCTGGACGAGGTTCAGGCTTTTCTGAACAGAGAGGATTGTCTTGCCAGATTAAAATATTTGAGCAAACCAGAGCTTGTACTAGTGAGCGCCTACCTGGAGATCAAGATCCGTGCGAGTGATTCCCGTGTGGAGATCTTGTCCAAGGTACACCGGCACCTGAAGGCAGAAGAGAAACAGGAAGGCGAGACTCCTAGTACAAAGGAAAGTGCAGACATAGCTTCCACGGAAAAGGAAGATAAGGGCAGTGACGTTGACAGTGATGCAGGTGAGCTTAATATCAGCTTCCTAACAGTCAAGATGCGTGCCCTAGAAATTAATCGAGAAATTGAATGGAAGAAGTTAGAAATAGAACGAGAATTAAAAGATAAAGAAATGGAGATGAAAGAAAAAGAATTGGCGATGAGGCGTTTAGAATTAGAAAGAGAAGAAAGAAGAGAAGAACGAGAAAGAGAAGAGAAGCGAGAACGAGAAAGAGGAGAGAAGCGAGAGAGAGAAGAACGAGAAAGAGAAAGAGAAGAACGAGAAAGAGAAGAGAAGCGAGAAAGAGAAGAACGAGAAAGAGAAGAGAGACGAGAGAGAGAAGAACGAGAGCGAGAGAGGGAAGAACGAGAAAGAGAGAGAGAGAAGAACGAGACAGGCAAGAACGACAGGACAGAGAGGAAAGAGAGAGACAACATGAACTAGAAGTGTTGCGATTAGGCGGTGGTAGGAGGCAAACAACGGACACCAGTAGCTTCGATCCGGTACGCAACATCAAAATGGTCCCCAAATTCCATGAGAAGGAAGTGTCAAAATTCTTTGCAGCCTTCGAGAAAGTCGCTGCCTCTTTGGAGTGGCCAAGGGAGAATTGGGCCATCATGATACAGTCAGTCTTGACTGGGAAGGCCCAAATCGCCTACTCTACGTTATCCCTTGACGACTCCGGCGATTATGACAAGGTGAAGAAAGTTGTGCTCATGGCGTACCAATTGGTACCTGAGGCTTATAGGCAAAAGTTCAGAAACCTGAAGAAGACCTCAGAGCACACTTTTACCGAGTTCGCCACGATCAAGGAGCGACTTTTCCAAGAATGGTGTGCCTCTCGGAAGGTGGAGACCAGGGAAGACCTCGAACAGCTGATTCTGCTCGAGGACTTCAAGGATTGTTTATCTGGAGACCTCAAGACGTACTTGGAGGAACAGCAGGTAGAGACCTTGAGTGCAGCAGCCACCATGGCTGAAGAGTATATCCTGACTCATAGGCCGTCTGCTAAGTACGTCCCGAGGAATTACCAGCGCCGGTTTGACAGACCTCACGACGAAGAAGAAAGACCCGTCCCACAAAGTGCTAAGAAGACGCCCCCAAGTAGCCCCCGAAGAACAAGTCCTAGTAGTCCGAAACACCGTAGTCCAAGGAGGAATATGGTGTGCTGGACTTGTGGGCAGAAAGGGCACATAGCTGCTAGGTGCCGAGGTAGAAGAGGTGGCAGCGCACGAAGGGAGGTGATGTTGGTGAGCTGTGTTACATCACCAGTAGGAAACCAGTCTACGACGACGCAGGAAGGACCGAGTTTGTTGGCCCCTCACACTTCAACCGGGTATGTAACGAGTGATCATACTGGTAGATCAATTGTAGTGCTCAGAGATAGTGGAGCAGCCCAGTCCCTGATCGTGAAGAGCTCGTTACCCGAGGGAGTAAGTGTGGATGGGAGACCAGAGGTGATCCTGGTTGGGTTTCCTAGGACGCAGTACATCGCCCCCTTAGTGCCAGTACATCTCGATTCGCCTTATTTCAGCGGCACATGTGAGTTGGCAGTAGTCGATACCCTCCCTGTGGCTGGGATTGACGTGGTACTGGCCAACGACTTGGTGACCGATTGGAGCACCAATCATCCCAAGGTTGCGGACGAGTCTACCAGAACAGCAAGGTCGGAGGTGACAACAGGCCATGGTAATGTCCAGGTAAAGACAGACCCGGATTTGAACATGTCTAATTTGTCCTCTCCCCCGCAGATCGACAGTTATCTAGCAGTGTCTCCTGATTCTCTCGACAAGGAACATGAGGTTAAGAAGGCAGAGGTACCTGAGCTAGAAGAGAGGCCTCGTGTGCAGACACCCACGGATACCAACGAGTCTGGAGCGAAGGCTGAGGGGTGCTTGCGGTATGGCAAGTTACAGCGTGTAGTGGACCAGCCAGAGATTCCCCAGACGTCAGAGGTATGTGAGGTGTGTTCTAAAGGTCTAGTGCCCTCTTTGGTCCAAGCCAGGCTAGTGGATGGTGCCGGCTATGGACATGACAAGCTCAGGAAACTTATCCCTCGACTTACCAAATGTTTCCTATCGGTATTTTGTTTTGTTCTCCTATGTGCTCTCTGTGTTCTCAGTAAGGATCAGTGGACGACCCGACGAATGATGGCTCCCAGGAACATCGCGAAGAGGTCCCAGGGATTGGAGAGTTGTACTGCAAGTGTTGCAGTTGAAGAAAGGACCTGGAAGGTAATGGTAGATACAGGAAGTACGAGAAATGATAATATGAGTGACTGTTTCCGACAGGTTGACACCCCCCGCGTGACTGCTGAGCCTCAACACAGCGTTATGCGGAATGTTGGTCGACCTGACGGTGGCAGAGTGAATGCCATCTGCGACATACAAACAGCCCCATTGAGACTAGGAGTGGACCTAGTAGGGTATGCTGTAAGTATTGACTTACCCACAGTCGCGATCACTCTGAATTATCAGACCCCTGTATTCCAGGTTCCTGTCTCCCTGAAGGACCATCGGACTGGCACCAGAAATGCCGTCTGTGGTCAGCCATCATCGGTGCTACGACAAAGGGAAGTGTCGAGTCACCCCAGATCGTGTCTACACCGATCCTTACTCGAGAGATGTGAGATGATGCCCCTGTTTGCCATCGCAGAGGAGGTGTGGAAGATTATGTCAGGCAGGTCATCGCCTTCAATTTTAAAGTTCCCATTGAGCCGGAATTGCCCAGTAGGACAGTTCTGTGGACGAGACAGCCTCGCTATTCCAGATCATAAAGCATGTGTGTCCATTTGGAGTTGTGTCGTCGTACTAATTTGGTTTGTGTTTCTTTTTATAGAACCCCAAACCAAATTCTTTTTGGTGGGGAGGTGTTACGAACCCGGATTCAACGTCCGAGCCTGGAGCAGTGACAAACACGCCATCTGTGGGTCAGCTCCCGAAACCCCCGCCAAACGAACGACGACACCTAGTGAGGACAGCGTGTACTGGCCTCGAGGACCAGTTTCCAGTCTGGTTCAGCGCTCAACACCGCCGCTCCTGACCTCTGGTGAGGTGGTGCTCCGACGACAGCGCCATCTATGGACTGGATACGTCAGGTGTTAGTATCTGAGCCTGTGAGTGTGGTGTATTAGTGTCCCGGTTATTAATGACGTGTCTGCTTACAGAGCCAACCTGGGACCACTGTGTTGAAGGTGTAGTCAGTCTACCCGAGGCAGCCAGTCTCCATACAGTGAAGTTTGCTGCAGCTGTCGTGACGTCGTCCCCCGGGAAGAACACTGTGGTGTGTTAAGCCTGCCAGTGGAGTGGCAGTGGAAGGATTTACCCGGGACCGACGGTTGGAGACGATAATCCACTGGGGTATTGAGGACAGGAGGGTGATTGGTGATATCACACGAGACTCCTGTCTAGGGCGTACCCCTTTTATCGTTCGTGGAGTGGCCGTACCAGCCTTGTTGGCTCAGTACCTGCCAGCAGACCTGCTGGACGTGTGGTTGACGGCCTCCACGACGGTGCCCCCAGTGGACCTGTGTTGTGGCTGACCTGTGGCCAGGGTAGACTCGGCGTTCTCAGAGGACACGTCTTAAGGCCACGAAGAGAGCACCAAGGAATCGGCACCGAAAGTGGTGTGGTACCAGAGTCTTCAGCAGAAGACTACAGTTGATCCCCTTGTAAAGTGTTAATACCCCTCCCCCTTGTGTACTCTTTTATTATATATATTTAAACGGTGAAGGTGAATATTATATTATATTAAGTTCTTACCTTTCTTTCCCTACTCCCTTTAAGTTACTTGCGTCACGGATCGCATCCCTTGATAGCCTCTACTGGCTTGGGGCCGGATATATATCTTCCTCTAACTACATCAGAGTAAGAACCCCGTTGCGTCCCGAGAGGGCCGTAACAGTGGTTCATGAAACATTAGAAGGTGGTCGTAGCTCATGAAACATTAGATGGTGGGCGTGGCTCATAAAACACTAGAAGGTGGGCGTGGCTCACGAAACACTAGAAGGGGGTCGTTGCTCATGAAACATTAAAAGGTGGTCGTGGCTCATAAAACACTAGAAGGTGGGCGTGGCTCACGAAACACTAGAAGGTGGTCGTGGCTCATGAAACATTAAAAGTGGTCATGGCTCATGAAACATGAAAAATTGGTCGTGGCTCATGAAACATTAGAAGGTGGGAGTGGCTCATGAAATATTAGGAGGTGAATGTGTCTCATGAAAAATTAGAATGTGGGCTTGGTTCATGAAACATTAGAAGGTGGTTGTGGGATATCTGGGGCTTGACTCAATTATTCAATTATTTACTTATTTGATTTAATAAACGAAGGACCACCCACTTTTGAGAAAAGAGGGAAAACTAATAAAAGTAATCATTAAAATAATACTAGAGAACCAGTGTCTATGGATAATTGTTAAAGGGATAATCACTTGAAATAATGAATGGACTGTATGATTAATTAATTAAAGTCAGAGCCTCAAACACCTACATTGGAGGGGGGGGGGGGGGTATTGCTAGAACTTCATATACGTCTAGGAACTAGTGTGGTTCGCCACCAGTTCATTGCTGAGTAAATTATATTATAAATCTTAACTGCTACAGATTCAAATATGTGAACTCAAATTGTGAATATTAATGATTATTAAATTACTGAGCAACAATCAAAGTAAACACATGAATTACCAATCATCATTTCTGGTAATAATCTATTCAATATAATGATTCTACAAAATTGTATAAGAATCAAATTAGGGGAATTAAATTTGTACGAAAGGAGTCTTAGCTTTAAGACGATTTCTATGACATCGTTTCGTCATTCGTCCTCGTGATCACAGGATCTCCACATAGAAGGAATTAGAGGTGAATAGCTCGAATTAAGAAAAAGCGACTCGATGACTCCTCACATACGGGCTGAAATTTAAAGAATATTAAGTAGCATTGGAATAGGCTACTTTTAAGCTCAATATTCATGAAATAGAAGAAATGTCGAATTGGTACTAACGTTGGATTTGGGGTCTTCTCACTATGTAACGACAGACTACTCACAAATATACAATCTTAGATGATGCATCAAGAAAGAAACCTATACTTAACGTGAGTGTATGGAATATTGAAGTCTGCCGATATCGCGTCTGCCAGTCCCAGACGTTCACTGCGTTGTATGCGTATTTGTGGGGTTTGGCTTTAATTGTAGACGCGTAATTGGCTGGCTGGGCACTATAGAGCACGTGGAGGAATAATTATTCACTATTAGTTGGGTATCAGCGTAATTCTTGCCGATAACTCCCAATCACCACGTGTCTCGCCACTCTTCACGCCAGGACCCTCCTCTCTTGCACGCTGTCGTCTCCACAATGGCGTATCCGCCTTCCCCAACCCGGCTCTCGCATTCACCACAGAAATTATTAATCACGAATAATTATTTTCCGCGCGATTATGGATGAAATGCGTTAATGAGGACTGGGTTGCAATTATAGGGGTTTAAATATTATCATATTCTCGTATTATGGTGTTAAATGACAAATGGACAAGATTTTAGTTTCCTCCATGGCATTCGCGCATGACAGAAAAAACTATTACTTGATAAAAATTGTAACTAATAACTCACGGTTTGAGATTATTGGGAGTTATATTATCCGTAAGTAATTATTACACAGAATACTGATGATTTTAGAGAACCACATTCAATTCTCTAACCCATTGGTAATAAACGTGTCTAACTAGACATTATCTGACGCAATGTTGCTACTCTATTTCATGAGATTTCTAGCATTAATACGCAGATGCAATGGTTAGTTTATGTTGACACGACTGTTAGTAAAATTAGTAACTACTGTAGTTAGTATATAATGATAATGATTTATTATAATACAATAGTAGTGGATTAGTGTTGGAAATTTCTAACAGTGGTCTTGGCTCATGAAACGTTAGAAGATAGTCGAGGCTCATGAAACGTTAGAAGGTCGTCGTGGCTCATGAAACATTGGAAGGTGAGTGTGGCTTATGAAACATTAGATTGCGGGTGTGGCTCGTGAAGCATTATAAGGTGTCAGTGGCTCATGAAATATTATAAGGTTGGCGTGGCTCAAGAAACATTAGAAGGTGGAAGTGGCCCATGAATCAATAGAGGGTGGGCGTGGCTCATGGAACATTAAAAAGTGGTCGTAGCTCATGAAACATGAAAAGATGGTCGTGGCTAATAAAACATTAGGTGGGAGTGGCTCATGGAAAATTAGGAGGTGGGTGTGGCTCATGGAACATTAGAAGGTGGGCGTGGAACATGAAAAATTTGAATGTGGGCGTGGCTCATGAAACGTTAGAAGGTGGGAGTGGTTCCTGAAACATTAGATGGTGGGAGTGGCTCATGAAAAATTAGAATGTGGGCTTGGCTCATGAAATATTAGATGGTCCGTGTAGCTCATCCCTGGAAACACAAACCGAAACTGTCTCTATTTTCCGCTTGTTACAACTTGTAATAAAGTTGTTACATCTTGGCTTAACGTGTTTATGACGTATTAGAACGTTGTTACAACTTGCTATATTGGTTGTTATAACTGGTTAGGAGGTGTTAAAACTTGTCCGAACGTTGTACCAACGTCGTAGTTTCGGTGTGTGTTTGGCGGGATGGAACATTAGAAGGTGGGTGTGCCTCAGGAAACTTTACAATTTTGGCGTGGTTCATGAAAAATTAAAAGGTGGTCTTTCTTTATAAACATTAGAAGGTGGTCGTGGCTCATGAAACATTAGAAGGTCGCCGTAGCGCACGAACCATTAGAAGGTGGTTGTGGCTCATGAACCATTAGGAGGAGTGTGTGGCTCATGAAACATAAAAAGGTGGGCGTCGCTAATGAAACATTAGAAGGTGGTCATGGTTCATGACACATTAAAAGATCGTCGAGGCTCATGAAACATTAAAAAGGTAGTCGGTGCTCAAGAAACTTTAGAAGGTGTTATTATCTCATGAAATATTAGAAGGTGGGCGTGGCTCACGAAACATTAAAAGGTGGTCGTGGCTTATGAAACATTAAAAGTTGGTCGTAGCTCATGCAGCATTAATAGGTGGTCGTGGCTCATGAAACATTTAAAAGGTGGTCGTTGTTCATGAAACATTAAAAGGTGGTCGTGGCTCATGAAATATTCGAAGGTGGTCGTAGTTTATGAAACATTATAAGGGGGGCGTGGCTCATGAACTATTAGAAGGTGGTCGTGGCTTATGAAACATTAAAAGGTGGTCGTGGCTCATGAAACATTAAAAAGGTGGTCGTTGCTCATGGAACATTAAAAGGTGGTCGTGGCTCATGAAACATTAGGTGTTAGTATCTCATGAAATATTAGAAAGTAGGCGTGGATGACGAAAAATTAGGTGGTCGTGGCTCATGACACATTAGAAGGTGGTCGTGGCTCATGAAATATTAGAAGCTGGGCGTTGATCATGAAATATCAGAAGGTTGACGTGGTTCATGAAATATTAGAAGGTGGTCGTGGCTCATGAAACAATAGAAGGTGGTCGTGACTCGTGAAATATAAGAAGGTGGACGTGGCTCATGAAATATTAGAAGGTGTTCGTGGCTCATGAAACAATAGAAGGTGGTCGTGACTCGTGAAATATAAGAAGGTGGACGTGGCTCATGAAATATTAGAAGGTAGTCGTGGCTCATGAAACAATAGAAGGTGGTCGTGACTCGTGAAATATAAGAAGGTAGTCGTGGTTCATGAAACGTTAGAAGGTCGTCGTGGCTCATGAAACACTAGAAGGTGGGAGTACCTTATGAAACACTAGAAGGTGGGCGTTGCTCAAGAAACACTAGAAGGTAGGCGTGGATCACGAAACAGTAGAAGGTGGGCGTGGCTTGTGAAACACTAGAAGGTGGGCGTGGCTTATTAAACACTCGAAGGTGGATGTGGCTCATGAAACATAAGAATGTGAACTTGGATCATGAAACTTTAGAAGGTGGATGTGGCTCATGAAACATTAGAAAATGGGCGTGGTTCATGACACATTAGAAGGTGAGCTTGAATCATGACATATTAGAGGGTGGATGTGGCTCATGAAACATTAGAAGGTGGTCGTTCCGCATAAACATTAGAAAGTGGTCGTAGCTCATGATACATTAAAAGGTGTTCGTAGCTCATGAAACATTAGAAGGTGGGCGTGGCTCATGAAACACTAAAAGGTGCGCGTGGCTCATGAAACAGTAGAAGGTGGGCGTGGCTCAAGAAACACTAAATGGTGGGAGTGGCTCAAGAAACAATAGAAGGTGGGCATGGCTCATGAAACACTAGAAGGTGGAAGTGCCTTATGAAACACTAGAAGGTGGGCGTGGCTCATGAAAGACTAGAAGGTGGGAGTGGCTCATGAAATATTAGAAGGTGGGCGTGGTTCATGAAATATTAGAAAGTGGGCGTGGCTCATAAAACATTAGAAGGTGGTCGTGGCTCATGAAACACTAGAAGGTGGGCGTGGCTCATGAAATATTAAAAGGTGGTCGTGGCTCATGAAACATTAGAAGGTGGTCGTAGCGCATGAAATATTAAAAGGTGGTCGTGGCTCATGAAACATTACAAAGTGGTCGTGGCTCATGAAACATGAAAAGGTGGTCGTGGGTCATGAAACATTAGAAGGTGGGAGTGGCTTATGAAAAATTATGAGGTAGGTGTGGCTCATGGAATATTAGAAGGTGGGCGTGGCACTTGAAAAATTAGAATGTGGGCGTGGCTCATGAAACGTTAGAAGGTGGGAATGGCTCTTGAAACATTAGAAGGTGGGAGTAGCTCATGAAAAATTAGAATGTGGGCGTGGCTCATGAAATATTAGAAGGTGCGTGTGGCTCATGGAACATTAGAAAGTGGGTGTGGCTCTCGAATCATAAAAAGGTTTGCGTCGCTAATGAAACATTAGAAGGTAGGCATGGTTCATGAAAAATTAAAATGTGGTCGTAGTTCATGAAACATTAGAAGGTGGTCGTGGCTCATGTACCATTAGAAGCTGGTCGTGGCTCATGAACCATTAGGAGGAGGGTGTAACTCATGAAACATAAAAAGTTGAGCGTCGCTAGTGAAACATTAGAAGGTGGCCGTGGCTCATGTAAAATTAATATGTGGTCGTGGTTCATGAAACATTAGAAGGTGGTCGTGGCTCATTAAACATTGAAAGGTGGTCGTGGCTCATGAAATATTGAAAGGTGGTCGTGGCTCATGAAACATTGAAAGGTGGTCGTGGCTCTTGCAACATTAAAAGGTGGTCGTTGCTCATGAAACATTAAAAAGGTGGTCGTGGCTCATGAAACATTAAAAGTTGGTCGTAGCTTATGCAGCATTAAAAGGTGGTCGTGGCTAATGAAACATTTAAAAGGTGGTCGTTGTTCATGAAATATTAAAAGGTGGTCGTGGCTCATGAAATATTAGAAGGTGGTCGTAGCTTATGAAACATTAAAAGGTGGGCGTGGCTCATGAAATATTAGAAGGTGGTCGTGGCTTATGAAACATTAAAAGGAGGTCGTGGCTCATGAAACATTAGAGGGTGGTCGCTACTCATGAAACATTAAAAGGTGGTCATGGCTCATGAAACATTAAAAAGGTGGTCGTTGCTCATGAAACATTAAAAGGTGGTTGTGGCTTATGAAACATTAGAAGGTGTTAGTATCTCATGAAATATTAGAAGGTGGGCGTTGATCATGAAATATCAGAATGTGGGCGTGGCTCCCGAAATATTAGAAGGTGGTCGTGGCTCATGAAATATAAGAAGGTGGACGTGGCTCATGAAATATTAGGTGTTCGTGGCTCATGAAACATTGGAAGGTGTGCGTGACTCATGGACCATTAGAAGGTGGGAATGGCTCATGAAAAATTAGGAGGTAGGTGTGGCTCATGAGTCATTGGAAGGTGGGCGTGGCACATGAAAAATTAGAATGTGTGCGTGGCTTATGAAATATTAAGTAGGCGTGGCTCATGAAACATTAGAAGGTGGGTGTGGCTCATGAAAAGTTTGAATCTGGGCGTGGCTCATGAAACATTAGAAGGTGGGTGTGGCTCATGGAATATTGGAGGTGGGTGTGGCTCTTGAAACATTAGAAGGTGGGTGTGGCTCATGAAAAATTTGAATCTGGGCGTGGCTCATGAAACATTAGAAGGTGGGTGTGGCTCATGGAACATTAGAAGGTGGGAATGGCTCATGAAAAATTAGGAGGTAGGTGTGGCTCATGAGACATTGGAAAGTGGTCGTGGCTCATGAATCACTAGAAGGTGGGCGTGGCTCTTGAAACACTAGAAGGTGGGCGTGGCTCATGAAACACTAGAAGGTGGTCGTGGCTCATGAATCACTAGAAGGTGGGCGTGGCTCTTGAAACACTAGAAGGTGGAGTGGCTCATGAAAAATTAGAAGGTGGTCGTGGCTCATGAATCACTTGAAGGTGGGCGTGGCTCTTGAAACACTAGAAGGTGGGCGTGGCTCATGAAACACTAGAAGGTGGTCGTGGCTCATGAAACATTTGAAGGTTGTCGTAGCTCATGAAACATAAAATGGTGGGAGTCGCTTATGAAACATTAGAAGGTTGGCGTTGCCCAAGAAAAATTAAAATGTGGTCGTGGTTCATGAAACATTAGAAGGTGGAGTGGCTCATGAAAAATTAGAAGGTGGGTGTGGCTGAAGGAACAATAGAAGGTGGGCGTGGCACATGAGAAATTAGAAGGTAGCCGTGGCTCATGAAACACTAGAAGGTATGCGTGGCTCATGAAACACTAGAAGATGGGCGTTGCTCACGAAACACTGGAAGGTGGGCGTGGCTCATGAAACACTGGAAGGTAGGCATGGCTCATGAAACATTAGAAGGTGCACGTGACTCATGAATTATTTGAAGGGGGCGTGGCTCATAAAACATTAGGTGGTCGTGGCTCATGAAACACTAGCAGGTGGGCGTGGCTCATGAAACACTAGAAGGTGGGAGTGACTCATGAAACACTTGAAGGTGGGCGTGGCTAATGAAACATTTGATGGTGGTCGTGGCTCATAAAATATTAGAAGGTGGGCGTGGCTCATGAAACACTAGCAGGTGGGCGTGGCTAATGAAACACTAGAAGGTGGGAGTGACTCATGAAACACTTGAAGGTGGGCGTGGCTAATGAAACATTTGATGGTGGTCGTGGCTCATGAAACATTGGAAGGTGGGCGTGGCTCATGAAATATTAGAAGGTGGGCGTGGCTCATGAAACATTAGAAGGTGGTCGTAGCTCATGAAACATTAGATGGTGGGCGTGGCTCATAAAACACTAGAAGGTGGGCGTGGCTCACGAAACACTAGAAGGGGGTCGTTGCTCATGAAACATTAAAAGGTGGTCGTGGCTCATAAAATACTAGAAGGTGGGCGAAACTCACGAAACACTAGAAGGTGGTCGTGGCTCATGAAACATTAAAAGTGGTCGTGGCTCATGAAACATTAAAAGTGGTCGTGGCTCATGAAACATGAAAAATTGGTCGTGGCTCATGAAACATTAGAAGGTGGGAGTGGCTCATGAAATATTAGGAAGTGAATGTGTCTCATGAAAAATTAGAATGTTGGCTTGGTTCATGAAACATTAAAAGGTGGGTGTCGCTAATGAAACATTTGAAGGTGGTTGTGGGATATCTGGGGCTTGACTCAATTATTCAATTATTTACTTATTTGATTTAATAAACGAAGGACCACCCACTTTTGAGACAAGAGGGAAAACTAATAAAAGTGATCATTAAAATAATACTAGAGAACCAGTGTCTATGGATAATTGTTAAAGGGATAATCACTTGAAATAATGAATGGACTGTATGATTAATTAATTAAAGTCAGAGCCTCAAACACCTACATTGGAAGGGGGGGGGGGTATTTCTAGAACTTCATATACGTCTAGGAACTAGTGTGGTTCGCCACCAGTTCATTGCTGAGTAAATTATATTATAAATCCTAACTGCTACAGATTCAAATATGTGAACTCAAATTGTGAATATTAATGATTATTAAATTACTGAGCAACAATCAAAGTAAACACATGAATTACCAATCATATTTCTGGTAATAATCTATTCAATATAATGATCCTACAAAATTGTATATGAATCAAATTAGGGGAATTAAATTTGTACGAAAGGAGTCTTAGCTTTAAGACGATTTCTATGACATCGTTTCGTCATTCGCCCTCGTGATCACAGGATCTCCACATAGAAGGAATTAGAGGTGAATAGCTCGAATGAAGAAAAAGCGACTCGATGACTCCTCACATACGGGCTGAAATTTAAAGAATATTAAGTAACATTGGAATAGGCTACTTTTAAGCTCAATATTCATGAAATAGAAGAAATGTCGAATTGGTACTAACGTTGGATTTGGGGTCTTCTCACTATGTAACGACAGACTACTCACAAATATACAATCTTAGATGATGCATCAAGAAAGAAACCTATACTTAACGTGAGTGTATGGAATATTGAAGTCTGCCGATATCGCGTCTGCCAGCCCCAGACGTTCACTGCGTTGTACGCGTATTTGTGGGGTTTGGCTTTAATTGTAGATGCGTTATTGGCTGGCTGGGCACTATAGAGCACGTGGAGGAATAATTATTCACTATTAGTTGGGTATCAGCGTAATTCTTGCCGATAACTCCCAATCACCACGTGTCTCGCCACTCTTCACGCCAGGACTCTCCTCTCTCGCACGCTGTCGTCTCCACAATGGCGTCGCCGCCTTCCCCAACCTGGCTCTCGCATTCACCACAGAAATTATTAATCACGAATAATTATTTTCCGCGTGATTATGGATGAAATGCGTTAATGAGGTCTGGGTTGCAATTATAGGGGTTTAAATATTATCATATTCTCGTTTTATGTTGTTAAACGAGAAATAGAGAAGATTTTAGTTTTCTCCATGGCATTCGCGCGTGACAGAAAAAACTATTACTTGATAACAATTGTAACTAATAAATTTCGGTTTGAGATTATTGGGAGTTATATTATCCGTAAGTAATTATTACACAGAATACTGATGATTTTAGAGAACCACATTCAATTCTCTAACCTATTGGTAATAAACGTGTCTAACTAGACATTATCTGACGCATTGTTGCTACTCTATTTCATGAGAGTTCTAGCATTAATACACAGATGCAATGGTTAGTTTATGTTGACACGACTGTTAGTAAAATTAGTAACTACTGTAGTTAGTATATAATGATAATGATTTATTATAATACTATAGTAGTTTATTAGTGTTGGAAATTTCCAACATAACTCAGGGGGGAGAATTCTCGGGTCGCAGTGCAATGTTGAGTACTGACGTACCTATCCCGAAGTTAGTATTAATGTTAGTATGTTAGTACACACATAACGGATGTCCTGTAATTGTCAAGGACATACAAGAAATTTAAGTCTTGTAAAGGAAATCATGTTGAATGAAACATGGAATTGTGAATCATCTAAAGTTAATGACTAATAAAGCTTACAATATACTCTGTGACTGGTGTCGCTATGACATGTAACGGTTATGTTATTAAGTCTTAAAGTTTTATAAACACTTAGATACTCTAGATGAAATAATGGTATAGTTGATAGCCTATACTAACAAAAATAAGGATTAAATCATACAATTTAAAGTAACTGAGAATCCACTGTGAGGTGAATGTCTTGGGTCATTGTGACTTGTAACTGATTTGTTACTTGACATCACAACACAGCATCATCATGATTACTCAAATTGGATGGGAAATTATTTGCTCCTAGTCAGAGCTATAATAGGCTTGCAGTTTCCGTTTGCATTGTTGAGCAGCTGCTCTAGTGGGGCGGGTGCTCGGTGGAACTGAATTGAAATATTAGATGACATTATTATACAGTAAAGTATTATTGGGTCATTCAAGATCAAGGAGACTCTGACACTACGGTAAGGTCACTGTCTAGGGTCGCTGTGACTTGTAACTATTGAGTTACTAGACAATAACATCACGGAGCATCACGATCACCCCAAAATCAAATGATGAAATTTAATTTAATATGTACTGCCGTGCAGTAGTCATTCTGACTGATGGTATAACTAAGTTGCTAACTAGCTAAAATAGTGTAATATTAGAGAACTGAAAAGGTTTATTCATTAAAATCAAGGAAGATTCTGAGTCGACAGTGAGATTAGTAGCCGTCATTCTGACTTATGAGCTAATTGAATTGCAGCTCATAGGTTTGACACTGTAAACTCATTAATACATCCTCAACCTTTAAATGAAAATTGAGTTTATCAAATCAGTCTCTTTAAGTATAGTCAACTGTAATTAATTGTGAGTACAGACTAGGCTAGTACTCAGTTGACACTAACTAAAGTCCCTAAACCTACCTAAATAAATGGTTTAAATTTCTAACCTACCTAAGTAGAGGACTAAGCTAATTGTGATAACCCACTAATTCTTAGTGAAGTTACTCTAGCTAAATTGTGAGCAACAATGTACTCAAATTAACATTGGGAGCTGTATTGAACTCGTGAACAGGTTGAGCTATATTGAGCTCGTTAACATTGTGAGCTATATTGAGCTCGTTAACAGTTAACAGAGTGAGCTATATTGAGCTCGTTATTAACATGGTGAGCTATATTTAACTCGAACTAACAGGGTGAGCTATATTGAGCTCGTTAACAGAGTTAACAGAGTGAGCTATATTGAGCTCGTTAACAGAGTGAGCTATATTGAGCTCGTTAACAGGGTGAGCTATATTGAGCTCGTTAACAGTTAACAGGGTGAGCTATATTGAGCTCGTTAACAGTTAACAGGGTGAGCTATATTGAGCTCGTTAACAGAGTGAGCTATATTGAGCTCCTTAACAGTTAACAGAGTGAGCTATATTGAGCTCGAACTAACGAGGTGGAGTATTGTAGCGTTCAATTATCATGGCGAGCAATATTGAGCTCGTATTCGCATGGGGAACAATAAAGCACTCAATTATTACGTTAATTCACAGGTGAGCTGTAAGATCAACTCGGGTTATTAGTGCAAGATCCTTGTTGAAGAATAGCTAAGCACGGAATCTAGGCAGATTCTCTGGTGAGCAGTGCTCGAATTAGCGCGGGGAGCATTGTATCGTTCAATTATCATGGCGAGCAGTGCTCGTATTAGCATGGGGAACATTAAAGCGCTCAATTGTTACGCTAACTCAGGGTGAGTTATATTGAACTCGAATTAACGAGGTGGAGCATTGTATCGTTCAATTATCATGGCGAGCAGTGCTCGTATTAGCATGGGGAACATTAAAGCGCTCAAATATTACGTTAACTGAAAGGTGAGCTATATTGAGCTCATTAAGCATGTTAAGTAACATTGCTGATGTTTAATGATAATGCATTAAACAAAGGGAAACCTAAGGTTGCTGGAAATAAAATTACTGCCACGATTAATCCTATTCAAAGATAATTTGTAACATTTTCCCAACCTAAACGTTTCACGGGTTATTAGTTCTCTGTAGACTCACTTACTTATTGGTAAGTTTGCAAGTTTGTTCGTGCTGCGCTCCTACAATAATTAAGCAGAAACGAAAGAAAAACAACTCAAACAAAAATTGATGCAAGTATTTATCACTAACTCTTAGTGCAGAAAACATTGTATTAATAAGGTTTCCTTGGCAAACCTTAAGCGCAGGTATTTTGGACCTTGGTCCCAGTGGATTTATAATTATAGAAGTTGCTTGATGACTTCATAGTATTGCTAAATTCAGGAAATGCTAGATGCATTGAGTGCTAGATTCTCTAGCCTAATATTATTAATTACCTGGGAAGTGCTAGATTCTCTAGCCTAATATTATCAATTACCTAGGGAGACTGAGTGTGGTCAATTATTACTTGTCGAGAATAATTCTAGGTCTGCAGTGGATTCAATGGCTCGGTCACTGTGACTTGTACTTGTTTAGGTACGGACCACTGGTTTTCCACTGAGAGCTATGAAACATCTCGGCGAGTACTAACTGTACTACATTCAATCTGGGTTTATTACTCAGCTGTGTTTCTCATTTTAGCTGGCTGCTGGAGAATTGATTTACTGCTGACTAGTTTATTATTGTTGGCAGGTTTAGGCTTGTTCACATTAAGAACTTTACCGGTAAGTAAGTAGCCACCTGCAGATTGGAGCATATTTATGCCCAATCGTTTAACATGTCCAGTTATGAACTGGTAATAGTAGTCTGCTCCTACTAGTACATCTACATTGTTAAGGCGGTCAGACGTTAACTTGTTGTCAGCCAAATTAATTTCACGTTCCTGCAGGAAGTGGGCTGTGTACCCCAGACCCTTAATATTTAGGTCAAAAGGTATTTGATCTACAACAATGGCTTGGATAGCCTTGACATGACTACCTAGTCGTACAAGCGGTTGAACTACTGAGTTTTCATGGGTTCCTCGATTTATCATGAACCCTGACAAGTTTAAGTTTACCTGTCTGATAGGTTGTAAATTGAGTGCCTCTGCTGCCTTTTGAGCAATGAAAGTTCTTTGGGATCCTTCATCAAATAGTCCACGAGTGGTGATCTTGGCTCCTTTGTTCCTTACTTGAAGTTGGGCAGTAGGCAAAGTTGCATCCACTTGAGATGCTGGTGAAATTACGCTGTACACATCTCGCACCTTGCAGCACTGTACAGGTGTAGATTCACTACCTCCTATTCTAGGATTGACATAATTTGTCCTAACTAATTTGCACAGTGCAGCATAATGCATGCCCCTTCTACACCTATTGCAGGTGTTCAGTGGGGTTTCACAGCTATTAACATTATGTGATTTGAGACACCTGGTACGTTTGTGTAACTGTTTGAGTCGTCTGACTCTTGTGTCTCTATTAGGGTAATTGGTACAATTGTACAGAGAATGTTTTTGATTGCAAAACAAGCATATTCCCCATCCTACAGATCGTTTAGGGGTTACCGGTTTAGGTAAAACAGTACCTGCAGGTTGTGATGGTTTTGTTGCTTGCATTTGCTTGTTATTTATTCTCTTGTGAGTACTTGGTGTACTCTGGGGAGCAATTACTGGACTCTTGGGCGTGCTCTTTGGACTATTAGGTCTCTTAGGAGCACCTGTAGAGTTATTCGGAGTGCTCTTTGGACTATTAGGTCTCTTAGGAGCACATGTGGGGCTCTTGGGCCTTACTGATGAATCAGTGTTTGACTTATTGTTATTACATCGATTATTAGTACCTTTATTACTTAGTGATAGTGTCACTTTAGGAGTTCCAGGTAAGGAAACTGATGTGGGTACAGTTTCGGTGCATTCAGAAGAGGCATTAAGTGCCTGGTTTGCTGAATGATTGCTTATATTGCGCAAACCTGCAAATATATCCTGCATTGACAGGGTATTACCATTCTGGTATACCTATAATTTATTGAGAGTGTCACCAGACAATTTTCTTTGGATGATAATTTTAGTCATCCACTCAGCAGTTGGGTGATCCACCTCTTTACTGAAGGAATTTAACAGTGACTCAAGCTGAAAACTAAAGGCTTGTAAAGAGTCAACTGATTGTTCTGGTGGAGATAAATCTAGTAATTATTGTACAAGGTTTATAACAGTCTTATCATTGTTAGCACTTACTCTAGAAGGCTGGTGTGAGTAATTGTGACCATTACTTGTATTGCTCGAGGCTTCTTGCCTAGCCTCAGCTTTAATTACAGCTTCGGCTGCTGGAGCAGCATTAGCTTTATCATTGTCTGGTTCAGATTCACTGATTATTGCAGCTTCACTAAGAGTTTCATCTGCAGCTTCACTTGTTTCTCTGGGTTCCTGTGAGGAGCTAGTTAATTCAGTAGCCTCATACATTTAATTTATAGAATCCAGGGAACATTGAGAAGAGCTGTCTGAAAATTGATCAGACTCTGTAAATAAATTATTACGTGAAGTTGTATTAGATGAGATGGTAGAAAATGAAGGTTGAACTTCAGTTGTTAATCCTGTGTAGTGATCAGTATTGATTAGAGGATTCTCCTCTATTTGAGGTAGCTCAAGTATTTCATCTGAGCTGGGTGCTTGCTCGGGTGTAGGTCTACTACAAAAATGTTCTATCCACTCAGGAGCATTTTGTGTCGCAAGCACTTTGTTATATTGATCTAACTTGTCTTGAATTATATTTTCATAGTCAGCAAGGTCAGATTCTATCAGACGCAATTCGTCTGGGTCAGTATTACTGCTAAGGAGTATGTTCCTATAAGACTCGATTATATCATTCACCTGGACATATTTTTGGCTAGCCACCTTTGTGGAAATGTTTAGCTCGAAGAAGTCAACTGAGTTGGTTCCTAAACAGTTGTCACATTTGTCAAGTAGTCTTGATAGGTGATTTTGAAGACCTCTCAGGCCAATACAGGTTCTCCTTAATTGTTCAGGAGTAGCCATTCTGGCTGTAAGTTTGAGCCTTAAAGGGCTTATATAGCTACTTGGACAGCTATGGCACTTGCTCCTTTATGTAGAGCAGGTATAATTATTGACAGCCTGATATTTTCTTGAGGCTGATTGTAATTTACCTCATTTAGAGGTTAGCTACCTACCTAATAATAAGCAACTAAGATTTGAGTGGTACCTTGGTCTCACTACAGGTGTTCCTTAGCTTAGCTCAGCTCTTCAAAATCAGCCTTGGATGGGTAGTGAACTTACAGTAACACTCAAAGATGTACATAGAAATATGTAATAAAATATAATTACACAATAAATGGTTAATCCCACCCATTAGGGTCAGCACTACATAAATTAATAATGCACCAGCACTGTCTAACAGTACTAGTTAGGTAATAATCCTACCTATTAATGCAGCTAATGGTGTAGAATGAATTTGTACAAATCTTAGTACCATGACAGTCTGAAATATCCTACCTCTGTTGAATTGACATAATAACTACAATAAATGTGGTGCAATAATGTGCAAATAGTGCTATGTTTTTGGATTTTGTAATTTTATATAATATATACACTGGTAGAAATTATGTGTATAAGAAATTAAATGAACACAAGATAATTAATTGTGTTTGGCAAGTATTCTACTGCCATAAATAATATTAACACCTGACTGTACTTCCTAATTGTGGAATATAATGTTATCAGGGTTAGTAATGATTAATTAGTATGAAATCAGCAATTTGTATTAGGATACTGGATCCTAAAATGTTAATGAATCCACTGACTTGAGTGAATCAGTAATTATGGATTGAATTTAGGCTATAATGGACAGTCTGCTGACAGCCGAAAATTGAAATATTTGTATAGCCCAAATGGTTAACACATAATTGGTGTTAGTGATTAATTAATATACATCCGGTTCGAAGTCGACCAAAATGTGGGATATCTGGGGCTTGACTCAATTATTTACTTATTTGATTTAATAAACGAAGGACCACCCACTTTTGAGAAAAGAGGGAAAACTAATAAAAGTGATCATTAAAATAATACTAGAGAACCAGTGTCTATGGATAATTGTTAAAGGGATAATCACTTGAAATAATGAATGGACTGTATGATTAATTAATTAAAGTCAGAGCCTCAAACACCTACATTGGAGGGGGGGGGGGTATTGCTAGAACTTCATATACATCTAGGAACTAGTGTGGTTCGCCACCAGTTCATTGCTGAGTAAATTATATTATAAATCTTAACTGCTACAGATTCAAATATGTGAACTCAAATTGTGAATATTAATGATTATTAAATTACTGAGCAACAATCAAAATAAACACATGAATTACCAATCATCATTTCTGGTAATAATCTATTCAATATAATGATTCTACAAAATTGTATAAGAATCAAATTAGGGGAATTAAATTTGTACGAAAGGAGTCTTAGCTTTAAGACGATTTCTATGATATCGTTTCGTCATTCGTCCTCGTGATCACAGGATCTCCACATAGAAGGAATTAGAGGTGAATAGCTCGAATTAAGAAAAAGCGACTCGATGACTCCTCACATACGGGCTGAAATTTAAAGAATATTAAGTAGCATTGGAATAGGCTACTTTTAAGCTCAATATTCATGAAATAGAAGAAATGTCGAATTGGTACTAACGTTGGATTTGGGGTCTTCTCACTATGTAACGACAGACTACTCACAAATATACAATCTTAGATGATGCATCAAGAAAGAAACCTATACTTAACGTGAGTGTATGGAATATTGAAGTCTGCCGATATCGCGTCGTGCCAGTCCCAGACGTTCACTGCGTTGTACGCGTATTTGTGGGGTTTGGCTTTAATTGTAGATGCGTTATTGGCTGGCTGGGCACTATAGAGCACGTGGAGGAATAATTATTCACTATTAGTTGGGTATCAGCGTAATTCTTGCCGATAACTCCCAATCACCACGTGTCTCGCCACTCTTCATGCCAGGACCCTCCTCTCTCGCACGCTGTCGTCTCCACAATGGCGTCGCCGCCTTCCCCAACCCGGCTCTCGCATTCACCACATAAATTATTAATCACGAATAATTATTTTCCGCGCGATTATGGATGAAATGCGTTAATGAGGTCTGGGTTGCAATTATAGGGGTTTAAATATTATCATATTCTCGTTTTATGGTGTTAAACGAGAAATGGAGAAGATTTTAGTTTTCTCCATGGCATTCGCGCGTGACAGAAAAAAATAATACTTGATAACAATTGTAACTAATAAATCTCGGTTTGAGATTATTGGGAGTTATATTATCCGTAAGTAATTATTACACAGAATACTGATGATTTTAGAGAACCACATTCAATTCTCTAACCCATTGGTAATAAACGTGTCTAACTAGACATTATCTGACGCAATGTTGCTACTCTATATCATGAGAATTCTAGCATTAATACATAGATGCAATGGTTAGTTTATGTTGACACGACTGTTAGTAAAATTAGTAACTACTGTAGTTAGTATATAATGATAATGATTTATTATAATACTATAGTAGTTTATTAGTGTTGGAAATTTCCAACATAACTCCGGGGGGAGAATTCTCGGGTCGCAGTGCAATGTTGAGTACTGACGTACCTATCCCGAAGTTAGTATTAATGTTAGTATGTTAGTACACACATAACGGATGTCCCGTAATTGTCAAGGACATACAAGAAATTTAAGTCTTGTAAAGGAAATCATGTTGAATGAAACATGGAATTGTGAATCATCTAAAGTTAATGACTAATAAAGCTTACAATATACTCTGTGACTGGTGTTGCTATGACATGTAACGGTTATGTTATTAAGTCTTAAAGTTTTATAAACACTTAGATACTCTAGATGAAATAATGGTATAGTTGATAGCCTATACTAACAAATTAAGGATTAAATCATACAATTTAAAGTAACTGAGAATCCACTGTGAGGTGAATGTCTTGGGTCATTGTGACTTGTAACTGATTTGTTACTTGACATCACAACACAGCATCATCATGATTACTCAAATTGGATGGGAAATTATTTGCTCCTAGTCAGAGCTATAATAGGCTTGCAGTTTCCGTTTGCATTGTTGAGCAGCTGCTCTAGTGGGGCGGGTGCTCGGTGGAACTGAATTGAAATATTAGATGACATTATTATACAGTAAAGTATTATTGGGTCATTCAAGATCAAGGAGACTCTGACACTACGGTAAGGTCACTGTCTAGGGTCGCTGTGACTTGTAACTATTGAGTTACTAGACAATAACATCACGGAGCATCACGATCACCCCAAAATCAAATGATGAAATTTAATTTAATATGTACTGCCGTGCAGTAGTCATTCTGACTGATGGTATAACTAAGTTGCTAACTAGCTAAAATAGTGTAATATTAGAGAACTGAAAAGGTTTATTCATTAAAATCAAGGAAGATTCTGAGTCGACAGTGAGATTAGTAGCCTAGTCATTCTGACTTATGAGCTAATTGAATTGCAGCTCATAGGTTTGACACTGTAAACTCATTAATACATCCTCAACCTTTAAATGAAAATTGAGTTTATCAAATCAGTCTCTTTAAGTATAGTCAACTGTAATTAATTGTGAGTACAGACTAGGCTAATACTCAGTTGACACTAACTAAAGTCCCTAAACCTACCTAAATAAATGGTTTAAATTTCTAACCTACCTAAGTAGAGGACTAAGCTAATTGTGATAACCCACTAATTCTTAGTGAAGTTACTCTAGCTAAATTGTGAGCAACAATGTACTCAAATTAACATTGGGAGCTGTATTTAACTCGTGAACAGGTTGAGCTATATTGAGCTCGTTAACATTGTGAGCTATATTGAGCTCGTTAACAGTTAACAGAGTGAGCTATATTGAGCTCGTTATTAACATGGTGAGCTATATTGAGCTCGAACTAACAGGGTGAGCTATATTGAGCTCGTTAACAGAGTGAGCTATATTGAGCTCGTTAACAGAGTGAGCTATATTGAGCTCGTTAACAGTTAACAGGGTGAGCTATATTGAGCTCGTTAACAGTTAACAGGGTGAGCTATATTGAGCTCGTTAACAGAGTGAGCTATATTGAGCTCCTTAACAGTTAACAGAGTGAGCTATATTGAGCTCGAACTAACGAGGTGGAGTATTGTAGCGTTCAATTATCATGGCGAGCAATATTGAGCTCGTATTCGCATGGGGAACAATAAAGCACTCAATTATTACGTTAATTCACAGGTGAGCTGTAAGATCAACTCGGGTTATAAGTGCAAGATCCTTGTTGAAGAATAGCTAAGCACAGAATCTAGGCAGATTCTCTGGTGAGCAGTGCTCGAATTAGCGCGGGGAGCATTGTATCGTTCAATTATCATGGCGAGCAGTGCTCGTATTAGCATGGGGAACATTAAAGCGCTCAATTGTTACGCTAACTCAGGGTGAGTTATATTGAACTCGAATTAACGAGGTGGAGCATTGTATCGTTCAATTATCATGGCGAGCAGTGCTCGTATTAGCATGGGGAACATTAAAGCGCTCAAATATTACGTTAACTCAAAGGTGAGCTATATTGAGCTCATTAAGCATGTTAAGTAACAATGCTGATGATTAATGATAATGCATTAAACAAAGGGAAACCTAAGGTTGCTGGAAATTAAATTACTGCCACGATTAATCCTATTCAAAGATAATTTGTAACATTTTCCCAACCTAAACGTTTCACGGGTTATTAGTTCTCTGTAGACTCACTTACTTATTGGTAAGTTTGCAAGTTTGTTCGTGCTGCGCTCCTACAATAATTAAGCAGAAACGAAAGAAAAACAACTCAAACAAAAATTGATGCAAGTATTTATCACTAACTCTTAGTGCAGAAAACATTGTATTAATAAGGTTTCCTTGGCAAACCTTAAGCGCAGGTATTTTGGACCTTGGTCCCAGTGGATTTATAATTATAGAAGTTGCTTGATGACTTCATAGTATTGCTAAATTCAGGAAATGCTAGATGCATTGAGTGCTAGATTCTCTAGCCTAATATTATTAATTACCTGGGAAGTGCTAGATTCTCTAGCCTAATATTATCAATTACCTAGGGAGACTGAGTGTCGTCAATTATTACTTGTCGAGAATAATTCTAGGTCTGCAGTGGATTCAATGGCTCGGTCACTGTGACTTGTACTTGTTTAGGTACGGACCACTGGTTTTCCACTGAGAGCTATGAAACATCTCGGCGAGTACTAACTGTACTACATTCAATCTGGGTTTATTACTCAGCTGTGTTTCTCATTTTAGCTGGCTGCTGGAGAATTGATTTACTGCTCACTAATTTATTATTGTTGGCAGGTTTAGGCTTGTTCACATTAAGAACTTTACCGGTAAGTAAGTAGCCACCTGCAGATTGGAGCATATTTATGCCCAATCGTTTAACATGTCCAGTTATGAACTGGTAATAGTAGTCTGCTCCTACTAGTACATCTACATTGTTAAGGCCGTCAGACGTTAACGTGTTGTCTGCCAAATTAATTTCACGTTCCTGCAGGAAGTGGGCTGTGTACCCCAGACCCTTAATATTTAGGTCAAAAGGTATTTGATCTACAACAATGGCTTGGATAGCCTTGACATGACTACCTAGTCGTACAAGCGGTTGAACTACTGAGTTTTCATGGGTTCCTCGATTTATCATGAACCCTGACAAGTTTAAGTTTACCTGTCTGATAGGTTGTAAATTGAGTGCCTCTGCTGCCTTTTGAGTAATGAAAGTTCTTTGGGATCCTTGATCAAATAGCCCACGAGTGGTGATCTTGGCTCCTTTGTTCCTTACTTGAAGTTGGGCAGTAGGCAAAGTTGCATCCACTTGAGATGCTGGTGAAATTACGCTGTACACATCTCGCACCTTGCAGCACTGTACAGGTGTAGATTCACTACCTCCTATTCTAGGATTGACATAATTTGTCCTAACTAATTTGCACAGTGCAGCATGATGCTTGCCCCTTCTACACCTATTGCAGGTGTTCAGTGGGGTGTCACAGCTATTAACATTATGTGATTTGAGACACCTAGTACATTTGTGTAACTGTTTGAGTCGTCTGACTCTTGTGTCTCTATTAGGGTAATTGGTACATTTGTACAGAGAATGTTTTTGATTGCAAAACAAGCATATTCCCCATCCTACAGCTCGTTTAGGGGTTACCGGTTTAGGTAAAGCAGTACCTGCAGGTTGTGATGGTTTTGTTGCTTGCATTTGCTTGTTATTTATTCTCTTGTGAGTACTTGGTGTACTCTGGGGAGCAATTACTGGACTCTTGGGCGTGCTCTTTGGACTATTAGGTCTCTTAGGAGCACCTGTGGGGCTCTTGGGCCTTACTGATGAATCAGTGTTTGACTTATTGTTATTACATCGATTATTAGTACCTTTATTACTTAGTGATAGTGTCACTTTAGGAGTTCCAGGTAAGGAAACTGATGTGGGTACAGTTTCGGTGCATTCAGAAGAGGCATTAAGTGCCTGGTTTGCTGAATGATTGCTTATATTGCGCAAACCTGCAAATATATCCTGCATTGACAGGGTATTACCATTCTGGTATACCTATAATTTATTGAGAGTGTCACCAGACAATTTTCTTTGGATGATAATTTTAGTCATCCACTCAGCAGTTGGGTGATCCACCGCTTTACTGAAGGAATTTAACAGTGACTCAAGCTGAAAACTAAAGGCTTGTAAAGAGTCAACTGATTGTTCTGGTGGAGATAAATCTAGTAATTATTGTACAAGGTTTATAACAGTCTTCTCATTGTTAGCACTTACTCTAGAAGGCTGGTGTGAGTAATTGTGACCATTACTTGTATTGCTCGAGGCTTCTTGCCTAGCCTCAGCTTTAATTACAGCTTCGGCTGCTGGAGCAGCATTAGCTTTATCATTTTCTGGTTCAGATTCACTGATTATTGCAGCTTCACTAAGAGTTTCATCTGCAGCTTCACTTGTTTCTCTGGGTTCCTGTGAGGAGCTAGTTAATTCAGTAGCCTCATGCATTGAATTTATAGAATCCAGGGAACATTGAGAAGAGCTGTCTGAAAATTGATCAGACTCTGTAAATAAATTATTACGTGAAGTTGTATTAGATGAGATGGTAGAAAATGAAGGTTGAACTTCAGTTGTTAATCCTGTGTAGTGATCAGTATTGATTAGAGGATTCTCCTCATTTTGAGGTAGCTCAAGTATTTCATCTGAGCTGGGTGCTTGCTTGGGTGTAGGTCTACTACAAAAATGTTCTATCCACTCAGGAGCATTTTGTGTCGCAAGCACTTTGTTATATTGATCTAACTTAACTTGTCTTGAATTATATTTTCATAGTCGGCAAGATCAGATTCTATCAGACGCAATTCGTCTGGGTCAGTATTACTGCTAAGGAGTATGTTCCTATAAGACTCGATTATATCATTCACCTGGACATATTTTTGGCTAGCCACCTTTGTGGAAATGTTTAGCTCGAAGAAGTCAACTGAGTTGGTTCCTAAACAGTTGTCACATTTGTCAAGTAGTCTTGATAGGTGATTTTGAAGACCTCTCAGGCCAATACAGGTTCTCTTTAATTGTTCAGGAGTAGCCATTCTGGCTGTAAGTTTGAGCCTTAAAGGGCTTATATAGCTACTTGGACAGCTATGGAACTTGCTCCTTTATGTAGAGCAGGTATAATTATTGACAGCCTGATATTTTCTTGAGGCTGATTGTAATTTACCTCATTTAGAGGTTAGCTACCTACCTAATAATAAGCAACTAAGATTTGAGTGGTACCTTGGTCTCACTACAGGTGTTCCTTAGCTTATCTCAGCTCTTCAAAATCAGCCTTGGATGGGTAGTGAACTTACAGTAACACTCAAAGATGTACATAGAAATATGTAATAAAATATAATTACACAATAAATGGTTAATCCCACCCATTAGGGTCAGCACTACATAAATTAATAATGCACCAGCACTGTCTAACAGTACTAGTTAGGTAATAATCCTACCTATTAATGCAGCTAATGGTGTAGAATGAATTTGTACAAATCTTAGTACCGTGACAGTCTGAAATATCCTACCTCTGTTGAATTGACATAATAACTACAATAAATGTGGTGCAATAATGTGCAAATAGTGCTATGTTTTTGGATTTTGTAATTTTATATAATATATACACTGGTAGAAATTATGTGTATAAGAAATTAAATGAACACAAGATAATTAATTGTGTTTGGCAAGTATTCTACTGCCATAAATAATATTAACACCTGACTGTACTTCCTAATTGTGGAACATAATGTTATCAGGGTTAGTAATGATTAATTAGTATGAAATCAGCAATTTGTATTAGTATACTGGATCCTAAAATGTTAATGAATCCACTGACTTGAGTGAATCAGTAATTATGGATTGAATTTAGGCTATAATGGACAGTCTGCTGACAGCCGTAAATTGAAATATTTGTATAGCCCAAATGGTTAACACATAATTGGTGTTAGTGATTAATTAATATTCATCCGGTTCGAAGTCGACCAAAATGTGGGATATCTGGGGCTTGACTCAATTATTCAATTATTTACTTATTTGAATTAATAAACGAAGGACCACCCACTTTTGAGAAAAGAGGGAAAACTAATAAAAGTGATCATTAAAATAATACTAGAGAACCAGTGTCTATGGATAATTGTTAAAGGGATAATCACTTGAAATAATGAATGGACTGTATGATTAATTAATTAAAGTCAGAGCCTCAAACACCTACATTGGAGGAGGGGGGGGGGGGTATTGCTAGAACTTCATATACGTCTAGGAACTAGTGTGGTTCGCCACCAGGACCTAGATTCAGGAAGCTCTGTGTATTTCTTCGTAAGTGGGTTTGCTACGAAGGTTCCTAAGTGCGCCCTAAGAAGATGCTTAGGTGCGATTCAATAAGGTATACTTAGGAAGAAAATTGTTGGTTCACCTGCGTGCCGATAGAGGTCACTACTGTGTTTCGTTTGGCCAATCAGAGAGCAGCAACATTCTTCATATTAAAGATTTAGCGCTGGCTTATCGGAGCTCTACTGCCTCCTATTTACGTCGAATTTTCTTATAAAATTAGTATATTTCGAAGTAAAACAATGTTTTTTCAACTTCTACAGCCAGCACCGACATTGTAGTAAACAATTATGTTACATTTGTTGTTTACCTACGTAATTCTAAGAGATACTGTGTAGCTGTCCTTGTTGCTCGTAAGATGCGCTGACAATTATTGTATATATTTACTGAATTTACCCAAGGGCCACTAACTATCTAGTGACCTCGAAGAGGACAGAAAGCCGGCGGCTTGTTAAAGGGCCCGCCAATTGTCTTAATGATATTTTTTACCTGGAATTTGGCATTTACGGCTTCAGCGGGTAGGCGGTTCCATGGGTTTATAGTCCTCTTGGTGGAAAAAAAACATCTGTTTTCAGTCCTACTTGAGAGAACATACTCTCCAACACTATATCTGTGATTGTCCTGTTATCAGTGACTTCATACCAAATGGTATGAGGTATTTTGAGCTCTGTAATTACTTCATACACTCAGGAATATTGGAAGATATTCTTGTGCTGCACCCAGATTTTGCCAGTGGAGGCTAATAGATCAGCATTAAGTATTTTGTTCTCTCCTAATTCCATGTATGACTGGCCATCCTGTGAGGTGAGGATGTTGGGTGAGCTTGTAGCTGGTTTTTGATCTACACTGTGTGGTCCTTTATACAGAATAGGGAAGCAGCACATTGCTGTGTATACCTAAACATGTTTAAAAATACATTGTTTGAGAGGAGTTTTGTAGAAACTGGTAAGAGTAATTATAATATAATGTTTCCATGATTCAGTGCTTACCTCTTGTGAAAATTGCTTAGAGTTGTTTAGTCAGGGTTGATTTGTTTTTTGTATTGAGGCTGGTATTTTCTAAATTGATTCCATGTACAGTATGTCTAACCATCCTGTGAGATGGGAGTATTAGATAAATTTATAGCTAGTTTTTTATCTACACTGTGTAATATTCCATATAGACTACGGTAGCAGCACATTGCTGTGTATACCTAATCTTCTTAATAAAAAAAATCAGTAATAAAGATTTTAAATTATAGTTTGTATTACAAATACAGTACTGTATTATCCTTATTAAATCATGTTGACCATGGATCATTAAGATCTCATGTTGATATGTAATACAAGTCATATTTCTTTTGAACTGCTAATCATTCATTAAATTGTGCATTGTCTCAATTTTTCACTTCCTTGGATATACTGTACAGTACAAAAAGATAGGATAAAAATAAACCAGTAATATTTCTTTCATTATATTTTTCATTTAAATAACTGCATCAATATTTTTACAGCTGACAGGATTTGTTTTCCCATACAGGTGCATTATTTGTTAAAAAAAATTTGGTTTATTGTTGCACACAATGGTGCTACATAGCCTTCCCAGCTTGGTGCCTTCTTTTAATACTTACTGATTAAAAAATAAATAATAAATACATTTTATTCAGGAAAAGTACATACAGTTGATTTACAAACATAATGATGGATTTATAGGCAGAGCTAGTACATACAATACCTAAAGCCACTAATACTCATAGCATTTCGGGCAAGGTGTGGGGGAAAAAAAACACAGACTAAAACTTAATAGTAATCGGGATTAGGTATAAATTGTGTTGAAAGAAGGAATAATAAATACAAAAAGGGGGTTAACATAGCATAAATCAGCAATTGCACATGTTGGTGAACAGCGTTGTTTAAGGGGGCATATCGAAAAATATCGTTATAAATTAAAATTGTTCAATTTGCTTATAAATTTTTTTATGGAATGGTTATAGAAAGGGCTGCAACTGGTCCAAGTTTCACCATCACACCCTAAACAGAAAAGGAGAATAAAAATACACAACGTATTATGCAACGAATGTTCAACATTCTCAAATAATCTCAGGGAACACATGTGTCAACTAAAATGTCTACTATGTGCTGTAGAAGCACAAACTCTTGTAATAATTGTAATATGTATGTGCAATATATTTATATTTAATTTTTTTTTTCTTTTTATTTTTGTTTATTTTTTTTTTTTTTGGCCAATTTTTTTTTCTCCTTTGTTATCAAGGGATTTGCATGAAACTTGCACACCTTGCTCAATGGATGCCTATCTGCAAGGTTGCCAATTATGAACGAAATCTGTCGAAGTCAAGCTCAGCTACAGGTGGCCGAACTTGGATCTTTATTTTACTCTGGAAAGTAATTTACACCTTCAAATTACTTCAGAGCTTTCATTTATTAATCAATTTACATGCAAATTACACCTTATATGTAGCGTTTGTGCTTCTACAGACTCTAGTAGACATTTTAGTCCAAAGTCTATTTGTTGATTTTATAAAAATTTATAAATATCATATATTGCATATTTTTTTAGTAGGGTAACTTTGAAAAATTATATTATTGCACTAAACACTTTTTTGATAAAACTGATCACTAGAATCCTTTATTATGTGCTTAATTTAATATCTGAGTGTTATAGAAATGATTTTAGTTGACACATGTGTTCCCTGAAACTATTTGAAAATTCGTTGCATAATTCGTTGTTTATTTTTTTTCTCCTTTTCTGTTTAGGGTGTGATGATGAAACTTGGACCAGCTGCAGCCCTTTCTATAACCATTTCATAAAAACATTTATAAGCAAATTGAACCACTTTTAATTTTACACCGATATGCCCCCTTAAAAAATAGCAAGACATGGGTTGACATTTAGGAGGTAAGTTAGGTTACATGGAGTTGATTTGGCAGTACTTGGTTTAACTCTTAAACTGGTTGAGAGAGGTACAGCCTTTGACATGATTCGGGAGGTCATTCCACATTCTGGGTCCCTTGATTTGTAGAGCACTTCTAGTTTGGTTACACACAGCCAAACTGAGTAACAGGAAGAGGTCTTGGACACAAATTTGTTCCATGCTAAATGTAGAGGAATCAGCTGAGTATTCCTCAAATAAAATAAGTTGCCTCAGCTTATAAGGTAAATAAAATAAGCATTTCTCAAATAAGTAGCTGCCTCACCTCACTGCCTTACTGCTACATAGCCTTCCCGGCATGGTGCCTTCTTTTGATAATTACTTGTTCCACACCCAAATTGTATAACAGGAAGAGGTCTTGGACCCCTACTTCCCTCTCTCTCTTTTTTAATAATCTATATAGTCATAATTATAGCTTTAAGTATTCAATGAATAAAGTTTTTGACATTTTTACCCTTTTCCTTACCTAACATCATTTGTGCAGCATATTTTTATTTTATGTCTCACCCAGATTTAATTTCAAAATAAAACCAAACTAAATAAATTAGAAATAGGAATGTATAGCTAAGGTACACCCTTACTACTAGGTGAACAGGCGCATTTGGTGATAGTAAATGATCCCATCAGGCAGGGCTCATCACCTTCTCTCATATTTCATGTTCACCAGTGTTTATTTACTTAATAACTACTGGTATTATATCTTGCTATTATAAAACTAATTCTACTATCATCAAACACATATTTACTTCAAGTTTCAAGCAGAGAATGCATATATAACTAACACGAAGGATTCCTCTTCACTAGATTCACCAGCTATAATATTTTGGTCATGTTCCAATATCATAAATCGATCCCAGTGTTATGTAGTAGAGAAAAAATTACTTATATCCAGTTTACGTAAAGCTACGAGTGGTCGAAACAACACTTAAATCCCGGAATGAACTTACGAAGGTTTTTCCACTTAGGGTAGTTAATTGAATACAGACGTAGCCGCCACGAAGGCGCTAAGACGGAAAACGCTCTTAGCTAAGAGGAAAAACCTTCGTAAGTACCTTCCTGAATCCGGCCCCAGTTCATTGCTGAGTAAATTATATTATAAATCTTAACTGCTACAGATTCAAATATGTGAACTCAAATTGTGAATATTAATGATTATTAAATTACTGAGCAACAATCAAAGTAAACACATGAATTACCAATCATCATTTCTGGTAATAATCTATTCAATATAATGATTCTACAAAATTGTATAAGAATCAAATTAGGGGAATTAAATTTGTACGAAAGGAGTCTTAGCTTTAAGAAGATTTCTATGATATCGTTTCGTCATTCGTCCTCGTGATCACAGGATCTCCACATAGAAGGAATTAGAGGTGAATAGCTCGAATGAAGAAAAAGCGACTCGATGACTCCTCACATACGGGCTGAAATTTAAAGAATATTAAGTAGCATTGGAATAGGCTACTTTTAAGCTCAATATTCATGAAATAGAAGAAATGTCGAATTGGTACTAACGTTCGATTTGGGGTCTTCTCACTATGTAACGACAGACTACTCACAAATATACAATCTTAGATGATGCATCAAGAAAGAAACCTATACTTAACGTGAGTGTATGGAATATTGAAGTCTGCCGATATCGCGTCTGCCAGTCCCAGACGTTCACTGCATTGTACGCGTATTTGTGGGGTTTGGCTTTAATTGTAGACGCGTTATTGGCTGGCTGGGCACTATAGAGCACGTGGAGGAATAATTATTCACTATTAGTTGGGTATCAGCGTAATTCTTGCCGATAACTCCCAATCACCACGTGTCTCGCCACTCTTCACGCCAGGACCCTCCTCTCTCGCACGCTGTCGTCTCCACAATGGCGTCGCCGCCTTCCCCAACCCGGCTCTCGAATTCACCACAGAAATTATTAATCACGAATAATTCTTTTCCGCGCAATTATGGATGAAATGCGTTAATGAGGACTGGGTTGCAATTATAGGGGTTTAAATATTATCATATTCTCGTATTATGGTGTTAAACGAGAAATGGAGAAGATTTTAGTTTTCTCCATGGCATTCGCGCATGACAGAAAAAACTATTACTTGATAACAATTGCAACTAATAACTCACGGTTTGAGATTATTGGGAGTTATATTATCCGTAAGTAATTATTACACGGAATACTGATGATTTTAGAGAACCACATTCAATTCTCTAACCCATTGGTAATAAACGTGTCTAACTAGACATTATCTGACGCAATGTTGCTACTCTATTTCATGAGAATTCTAGCATTAATACGCAGATGCAATGGTTAGTTTATGTTGACACGACTGTTAGTAAAATTAGTAACTACTGTAGTTAGTATATAATGATAATGATTTATTATAATACAATAGTAGTGGATTAGTGTTGGAAATTTCTAACAGTGGTCTTGGCTCATGAAACGTTAGAAGATAGTCGAGGCTCATGAAACGTTAGAAGGTCGTCGTGGCTCATGAAACATTGGAAGGTGAGTGTGGCTCATGGAACATTACAAGGTGGGTGTGGCTCGTGAAGCATTATAAGATGTCAGTGGCTCATGAAATATTATAAGGTTGGCGTGGCTCAAGAAACATTAGAAGGTGGAAGTGGCTCATGAATCAATAGAGGGTGGGCGTGGCTCATGGAACATTAGAAGGTGGGTGTGGCTCATGGAACATTAGAAGGTGGGTGTGGCTCTTGAAACATTAGAAGGTAGGTGTGGCTCATGAAAAATTAGAATCTGGGCGTGGCTCACGAAACATTAAAATGTGGTCGTGGTTCATGAAACATTAGAAGGTGGTCGTGGCACATGAAACATTAGAAGGTGGTAGTAGCTCATAAAATATTAGGAGGTGGGCGTCGCTCATGAAACATTAGATTGTGGTCATGGCTCATAAAACATTAGAAGGTAGTCGTGGCTCATGAAATATTAGAAGGTGGTCGTGGCTTATGAAATATTAGAAGGTGGGTGTGGTTCAAGAAACATTATAAGGCAGTCGTGGGTCATGAAACATTAAAAGGTAGTTGTGGCTCATGAAAAAAAATTGACGGTGGTTGTGCCTAATGAAACATTAGAAGGTGGGCGTGAGTAATGAGACATTAGAAGGTGGGCGTGGGTAATGAGACATTAGAAGGTGGGCGTGACTCATGAAAGATTAGAAGGTGGGCGTGGGTAATGAGACATTAGAAGGTGGGCGTGAGTAATGAGACATTAGAAGGTGGGCGTGGGTAATGAGACATTAGAAGGTGGGAGTGGCTCATAAAACATTAGAAGGTGGGTTTAGCTCATTAAAAATTTGAATGGCGGCGTGAGTCATGAAACATTAATATGTGGTCCTGGGTCATGAAACATTTAAAAGTGGTCGTGGCTCACGAAACATTAATAGATGGGATTGGCTCATGAAACATTAGAAGGTGGGCGTGGCTCAAGAAACATTAGCAGGTGAGTGTAGCTCATTAAAAGTTTGAATGTGGTCCTGGGTCATGAAACATTGAAAAGTGGTCGTGGCTCATGAAACATTAAAAGATGGGATTGGCTCATGAAACATTAGAAGGTGGGCGTGGCTAATGAAACATAAGGTGAGCATGGCTCATGAAACAATTTAAGGTGGTCGTGTTTGATGAAACATTAAAAGGTGGTCATTGCTCATGAAACACTAGAAGGTGGGCGTGGCTCATGAAACATTAGAAGGTGGGAGTGGCTCATGAAACACTAGAAGGTGGGCGTGGCTCATGAAACACTAGAAGGTGGGAGTGGCTCATGAAATATTAGGTGGGCGTGGCTCATGAAACATTTTATGGTGGTCGTGGGTCATGGAACATTGGAAGGTGGTCGTAACTCATGAAATATTAGAAGGTGGGCGTGGCTCATGAAACATTAGAAGGTGGTCGTGGCTCATGAAATATTAAAAGGTGGTCGTGGCTCATGAAACACTAGATGGTTGGCGTGGCTCATTAAAAATTAGGAGGTGGGTGTGGCTCATGGAACATAAGAAGGTAGGCGTGGCACATGAAAAATTTGAATGTGCGCGTGGCTCATGAAACGTTAGGTGGGAGTGGTTCTTCAAACATTAGAAGGTGGGCGTGGCTCATGAAAAATTAGAATGCGGGCGTGGCTCATGAATTATTAGAAGGTAGGTGTGGCTCATGGAACTTTGGTAGGTGGCTGTGGCTTTTAAAACATTAGAAGGTAGGTATGGCTCATGAAAAAATAGAATCTGGGCGTGGCTCATGAAACATTAGAAGGTGGGTGTGTATCATGGAACATTTGAAGGTAGGAGTGGCTCATGAAAAATTAGAATGTGGGCGTGGCTCATGAAATATTAGGTGGGCGTGGCTCATGAAACACTAGAAGGTGGGCGTGGCTTACGAAACACTAGGAGGTGGGCGTGTCTCATGAAACACTAGAAGGTGGGCGTAGCTTATTAAACATTACAATGTTGTAGTGGCTCATGAAATATAAAAAGGTGGTCGTGGTTCATGAAACATTAGAAGGTGGGAGTGGCTCATGAAAAATTAGAAGGTGGATGTGGCTCATGGAACATTAAAAGGTGGGCGTGGCACATAAAAAATTAGAATGTGGGCGTGGCTCATGAAATATTAGAAGGTGGTCGCGGCTCATGAAACACTAGGTGTGCGTGACTCATGAAACACTAGAAGGTGGGCGTGGCTCAAGAAACATTAGAAGGTTGTCGTGGTTCATGAAACATTACAATTTGGGCGTGGCTCATGAAAAATTATTAGGTGGTCGTTCCTCATAAAGATTAGAAGGTGGTCGTAGCTCATGACACATTAGAAGTTAGTCGTGGCTCATGAAACATTAGAAGGAGGGTGTGGCTCATGAAACATAAAAAGGTGATCGTCACTAATGAAACATTAGAAGGTGGGCGTAGGTCATGAAAAATTAAAATGTGGTCGAGGACCATGAAACATTAAAAGGTGGTCGTGGTTCATGCAAAATTAAAAGGTGGTCGTGGCTTATGAAACATTAAAAGGTGGTCGTGGCTTATGAAACATTAAAAGGTGGTCGTGTCTCATGAAATATTAGAAGGTGGTCGAGACTTATGAAACATTAAAAGGTGGGCGTGGCTCATGAAACATTAGAAGGTTTTCGTGACTCAAGAAAGATTAAAAAAGTGGTCGTTGCTCATGAAACATTGAAAGGTGGTTGTGGCTCATGAAACATTAGAAGGTGTTACTGGCTCAAAAAATATTAGAAGGTAGGCGTGGCTCATGAAATATTGGAAGGTGGTCGTGACTCATGGAATATTAGAAGGTGGTCGTGACTCATGGAATATTAGAAGGTGTTCGTGGCTCATGAAACATTAAAAAGTGGTCGTAGCTCATGAAACATGAAAAGATGGTCGTGGCTAATGAAACATTAGGTGGGAGTGGCTCATGGAAAATTAGGAGGTGGGTGTGGCTCATGGAACATTAGAAGGTCGGCGTGGAACATGAAAAATTTGAATGTGGGCGTGGCTCATGAAACGTTAGAAGGTGGGAGTGGTTCCTGAAACATTAGATGGTGGGAGTGGCTCATGAAAAATTAGAATGTGGGCTTAGCTCATGAAATATTAGATGGTCCGTGTGGCTCATGGAACATTAGAAGGTGGGTGTGCCTCAGGAAACTTTAGAATTTTGGCGTGGTTCATGAAAAATTAAAAGGTGGTCTTTCTTTATAAACATTAGAAGGTGGTCGTGGCTCATGAAACATTAGAAGGTCGCCGTAGCGCACGAACCATTAGAAGGTGGTTGTGGCTCATGAACCATTAGGAGGAGTGTGTGGCTCATGAAACATAAAATGGTGGGCGTCGCTAATGAAACATTAGAAGGTGGTCATGGTTCATGACACATTAAAAGATCGTCGAGGCTCATGAAACATTAAAAAGGTTGTCGGTGCTCATGAAACTTTAGAAGGTGTTATTATCTCATGAAATATTAGAAGGTGGGCGTGGCTCACGAAACATTAAAAGGTGGTCGTGGCTTATGAAACATTAAAAGTTGGTCGTAGCTCATGCAGCATTAATAGGTGGTCGTGGCTCATGAAACATTTAAAAGGTGGTCGTTGTTCATGAAACATTAAAAGGTGGTCGTGGCTCATGAAATATTCGAAGGTGGTCGTAGTTTATGAAACATTATAAGGGGGGCGTGGCTCATGAAATATTAGAAGGTGGTCGTGGCTTATGAAACATTAAAAGGTGGTCGTGGCTCATGAAACATTAAAAAGGTGGTCGTTGCTCATGGAACATTAAAAGGTGGTCGTGGCTCATGAAACATTAGGTGTTAGTATCTCATGAAATATTAGAAAGTAGGCGTGGATGACGAAAAATTAGGTGGTCGTGGCTCATGACACATTAGAAGGTGGTCGTGGCTCATGAAATATTAGAAGCTGGGCGTTGATCATGAAATATCAGAAGGTTGACGTGGTTCATGAAATATTAGAAGGTGGTCGTGGCTCATGAAACAATAGAAGGTGGTCGTGACTCGTGAAATATAAGAAGGTGGACGTGGCTCATGAAATATTAGAAGGTGTTCGTGGCTCATGAAACATTGGAATGTGTGCGTGACTCATAAAATATTAGAAGGAGGTCGTCGCTCATGAAACACTCGAAGGTGGGCTTTGCTCACGAAACACTAAAAGATGGGCGTGGATCACGAAACATTAGAAGGTGGGAGTGGCTCATGAAACATAAGAAGTTGGGCGTGGCACATGAAAAATTAGAATGTGGGCGTGGCTCATGAAACGTTAGAAGGTGGGAGTGGCTCTTGAAACATTAGAAGGTGTGTGTGGCTCATGGAACATTGGAGGTGGGTATGGCTCATGGAACATTAGAACGTGAGACTGGCTCATAAAAAATTAGAATGTGGGCTTGGTTCATGAAACATTAGTAGGTGGGTGTGGCTAATGAAACATTTGAAGGTGGTCTTGGCTCATTAAATGTTAGAAGGTAGTCGTGGTTCATGAAACGTTAGAAGGTCGTCGTGGCTCATGAAACACTAGAAGGTGGGAGTGCCTTATGAAACACTAGAAGGTGGGCGTTGCTCAAGAAACACTAGAAGGTATTCGTGGATCACGAAACAGTAGAAGGTGGGCGTGGCTTGTGAAACACTAGAAGGTGGGCGTGGCTTATGAAACACTCGAAGATGGATGTGGCTCATGAAACATAAGAATGTGAACTTGGATCATTAAACTTTAGAAGGTGGATGTGGCTCATGAAACATTAGAAAATGGGCGTGGTTCATGACACATTAGAAGGTGAGCTTGAATCATGACATATTAGAGGGTGGATGTGGCTCATGAAACATTAGAAGGTGGTCGTTCCGCATAAACATTAGAAAGTGGTCGTAGCTCATGATACATTAAAAGGTGTTCGTAGCTCATGAAACATTAGAAGGTGAGCGTGGCTCATGAAACACTAAAAGGTGCGCGTGGCTCATGAAACAGTAGAAGGTGGGCGTGGCTCAAGAAACACTAAATGGTGGGAGTGGCTCAAGAAACAATAGAAGGTGGGCATGGCTCATGAAACACTAGAAGGTGGGAGTGCCTTATGAAACACTAGAAGGTGGGCGTGGCTCATGAAACACTAGAAGGTGGGAGTGGCTCATGAAATATTAGAAGGTGGGCGTGGTTCATGAAATATTAGAAAGTGGGCGTGGCTCATAAAACATTAGAAGGTGGTCGTGGCTCATGAAACACTAGAAGGTGGGCGTGGCTCATGAAATAATAAAGGGTGGTCGTGGCTCATGAAACATTAGAAGGTGGTCGTGGCGCATGAAATATTAAAAGGTGGTCGTGGCTCATGAAACATTACAAAGTGGTCGTGGCTCATGAAACATGAAAAGGTGGTCGTGGGTCATGAAACATTAGAAGGTGGGAGTGGCTTATGAAAAATTATGAGGTAGGTGTTGCTCATGGAATATTAGAAGGTGGGCGTGGCACTTGAAAAATTAGAATGTGGGCGTGGCTCATGAAACGTTAGAAGGTGGGAATGGCTCTTGAAACATTAGAAGGTGGGAGTAGCTCATGAAAAATTAGAATGTGGGCGTGGCTCATGAAATATTAGAAGGTGCGTGTGGCTCATGGAACATTAGAAAGTGGGTGTGGCTCTCGAATCATAAAAAGGTGTGCGTCGCTAATGAAACATTAGAAGGTAGGCATGGTTCATGAAAAATTAAAATGTGGTCGTAGTTCATGAAACATTAGAAGGTGGTCGTGGCTCATGTACCATTAGAAGCTGGTCGTGGCTCATGAACCATTAGGAGGAGGGTGTAACTCATGAAACATAAAAAGTTGAGCGTCGCTAGTGAAACATTAGAAGGTGGGCGTGGCTCATGTAAAATTAATATGTGGTCGTGGTTCATGAAACATTAGAAGGTGGTCGTGGCTCATTAAACATTGAAAGGTGGTCGTGGCTCATGAAATATTGAAAGGTGGTCGTGGCTCATGAAACATTGAAAGGTGGTCGTGGCTCTTGCAACATTAAAAGGTGGTCGTTGCTCATGAAACATTAAAAAGGTGGTCGTGGCTCATGAAACATTAAAAGTTGGTCGTAGCTTATGCAGCATTAAAAGGTGGTCGTGGCTAATGAAACATTTAAAAGGTGGTCGTTGTTCGTGAAATATTAAAAGGTGGTCGTGGCTCATGAAATATTAGAAGGTGGTCGTAGCTTATGAAACATTAAAAGGTGGGCGTGGCTCATGAAATATTAGAAGGTGGTCGTGGCTTATGAAACATTAAAAGGAGGTCGTGGCTCATGAAACATTAGAGGGTGGTCGCTACTCATGAAACATTAAAAGGTGGTCATGGCTCATGAAACATTAAAAAGGTGGTCGTTGCTCATGAAACATTAAAAGGTGGTCGTGGCTTATGAAACATTAGAAGGTGTTAGTATCTCATGAAATATTAGAAGGTGGGCGTTGATCATGAAATATCAGAATGTGGGCGTGGCTCCCGAAATATTAGAAGGTGGTCGTGGCTCATGAAATATAAGAAGGTGGACGTGGCTCATGAAATATTAGGTGTTCGTGGCTCATGAAACATTGGAAGGTGTGCGTGACTCATGGAACATTAGAAGGTGGGAATGGCTCATGAAAAATTAGGAGGTAGGGGTGGCTCATGAGACATTGGAAGGTGGGCGTGGCACATGAAAAATTAGAATGTGTGCGTGGCTTATGAAATATTAAGTAGGCGTGGCTCATGAAACATTAGAAGGTGGGTGTGGCTCATGAAAAGTTTGAATCTGGGCGTGGCTCATGAAACATTAGAAGGTGGGTGTGGCTCATGGATTATTGGAGGTGGGTGTGGCTCTTGAAGCATTAGAAGGTGGGTGTGGCTCATGAAAAATTTGAATCTGGGCGTGGCTCATGAAACATTAGAAGGTGGTTGTGGCTCATGGAACATTAGAAGGTGGGAATGGCTCATGAAAAATTAGGAGGTAGGTGTGGCTCATGAGACATTGGAAAGTGGTCGTGGCTCATGAATCACTAGAAGGTGGGCGTGGCTCTTGAAACACTAGAAGGTGGGCGTGGCTCATGAAACACTAGAAGGTGGTCGTGGCTCATGAAACATTAGAAGGTTGTCGTAGCTCATGAAACATAAAATGGTGGGAGTCGCTTATGAAACATTAGAAGGTTGGCGTTGCCCAAGAAAAATTAAAATGTGGTCGTGGTTCATGAAACATTAGAAGGTGGAGTGGCTCATGAAATATTAGAAGGTGGTCGTGGCTCATGAAACAATAGAAGGTGGTCGTGACTCGTGAAATATAAGAAGGTGGACGTGGCTCATGAAATATTAGAAGGTGTTCGTGGCTCATGAAACATTGGAATGTGTGCGTGACTCATAAAATATTAGAAGGAGGTCGTCGCTCATGAAACACTCAAAGGTGGGCTTTGCTCACGAAACACTAAAAGATGGGCGTGGATCACGAAACATTAGAAGGTGGGAGTGGCTCATGAAACATAAGAAGTTGGGCGTGGCACATGAAAAATTAGAATGTGGGCGTGGCTCATGAAACGTTAGAAGGTGGGAGTGGCTCTTGAAACATTAGAAGGTGGGTGTGGCTCATGGAACATTGGAGGTGGGTATGGCTCATGGAACATTAGAACGTGAGACTGGCTCATAAAAAATTAGAATGTGGGCTTGGTTCATGAAACATTAGAAGGTGGGTGTGGCTAATGAAACATTTGAAGGTGGTCTTGGCTCATTAAATGTTAGAAGGTAGTCGTGGTTCATGAAACGTTAGAAGGTCGTCGTGGCTCATGAAACACTAGAAGGTGGGAGTGCCTTATGAAACACTAGAAGGTGGGCGTTGCTCAAGAAACACTAGAAGGTATTCGTGGATCACGAAACAGTAGAAGGTGGGCGTGGCTTGTGAAACACTAGAAGGTGGGCGTGGCTTATGAAACACTCGAAGGTGGATGTGGCTCATGAAACATAAGAATGTGAACTTGGATCATTAAACTTTAGAAGGTGGATGTGGCTCATGAAACATTAGAAAATGGGCGTGGTTCATGACACATTAGAAGGTGAGCTTGAATCATGACATATTAGAGGGTGGATGTGGCTCATGAAACATTAGAAGGTGGTCGTTCCGCATAAACATTAGAAAGTGGTCGTAGCTCATGATACATTAAAAGGTGTTCGTAGCTCATGAAACATTAGAAGGTGAGCGTGGCTCATGAAACACTAAAAGGTGCGCGTGGCTCATGAAACAGTAGAAGGTGGGCGTGGCTCAAGAAACACTAAATGGTGGGAGTGGCTCAAGAAACAATAGAAGGTGGGCATGGCTCATGAAACACTAGAAGGTGGGAGTGCCTTATGAAACACTAGAAGGTGGGCGTGGCTCATGAAACACTAGAAGGTGGGAGTGGCTCATGAAATATTAGAAGGTGGGCGTGGTTCATGAAATATTAGAAAGTGGGCGTGGCTCATAAAACATTAGAAGGTGGTCGTGGCTCATGAAACACTAGAAGGTGGGCGTGGCTCATGAAATAATAAAGGGTGGTCGTGGCTCATGAAACATTAGAAGGTGGTCGTGGCGCATGAAATATTAAAAGGTGGTCGTGGCTCATGAAACATTACAAAGTGGTCGTGGCTCATGAAACATGAAAAGGTGGTCGTGGGTCATGAAACATTAGAAGGTGGGAGTGGCTTATGAAAAATTATGAGGTAGGTGTTGCTCATGGAATATTAGAAGGTGGGCGTGGCACTTGAAAAATTAGAATGTGGGCGTGGCTCATGAAACGTTAGAAGGTGGGAATGGCTCTTGAAACATTAGAAGGTGGGAGTAGCTCATGAAAAATTAGAATGTGGGCGTGGCTCATGAAATATTAGAAGGTGCGTGTGGCTCATGGAACATTAGAAAGTGGGTGTGGCTCTCGAATCATAAAAAGGTGTGCGTCGCTAATGAAACATTAGAAGGTAGGCATGGTTCATGAAAAATTAAAATGTGGTCGTAGTTCATGAAACATTAGAAGGTGGTCGTGGCTCATGTACCATTAGAAGCTGGTCGTGGCTCATGAACCATTAGGAGGAGGGTGTAACTCATGAAACATAAAAAGTTGAGCGTCGCTAGTGAAACATTAGAAGGTGGGCGTGGCTCATGTAAAATTAATATGTGGTCGTGGTTCATGAAACATTAGAAGGTGGTCGTGGCTCATTAAACATTGAAAGGTGGTCGTGGCTCATGAAATATTGAAAGGTGGTCGTGGCTCATGAAACATTGAAAGGTGGTCGTGGCTCTTGCAACATTAAAAGGTGGTCGTTGCTCATGAAACATTAAAAAGGTGGTCGTGGCTCATGAAACATTAAAAGTTGGTCGTAGCTTATGCAGCATTAAAAGGTGGTCGTGGCTAATGAAACATTTAAAAGGTGGTCGTTGTTCGTGAAATATTAAAAGGTGGTCGTGGCTCATGAAATATTAGAAGGTGGTCGTAGCTTATGAAACATTAAAAGGTGGGCGTGGCTCATGAAATATTAGAAGGTGGTCGTGGCTTATGAAACATTAAAAGGAGGTCGTGGCTCATGAAACATTAGAGGGTGGTCGCTACTCATGAAACATTAAAAGGTGGTCATGGCTCATGAAACATTAAAAAGGTGGTCGTTGCTCATGAAACATTAAAAGGTGGTCGTGGCTTATGAAACATTAGAAGGTGTTAGTATCTCATGAAATATTAGAAGGTGGGCGTTGATCATGAAATATCAGAATGTGGGCGTGGCTCCCGAAATATTAGAAGGTGGTCGTGGCTCATGAAATATAAGAAGGTGGACGTGGCTCATGAAATATTAGGTGTTCGTGGCTCATGAAACATTGGAAGGTGTGCGTGACTCATGGAACATTAGAAGGTGGGAATGGCTCATGAAAAATTAGGAGGTAGGGGTGGCTCATGAGACATTGGAAGGTGGGCGTGGCACATGAAAAATTAGAATGTGTGCGTGGCTTATGAAATATTAAGTAGGCGTGGCTCATGAAACATTAGAAGGTGGGTGTGGCTCATGAAAAGTTTGAATCTGGGCGTGGCTCATGAAACATTAGAAGGTGGGTGTGGCTCATGGATTATTGGAGGTGGGTGTGGCTCTTGAAGCATTAGAAGGTGGGTGTGGCTCATGAAAAATTTGAATCTGGGCGTGGCTCATGAAACATTAGAAGGTGGTTGTGGCTCATGGAACATTAGAAGGTGGGAATGGCTCATGAAAAATTAGGAGGTAGGTGTGGCTCATGAGACATTGGAAAGTGGTCGTGGCTCATGAATCACTAGAAGGTGGGCGTGGCTCTTGAAACACTAGAAGGTGGGCGTGGCTCATGAAACACTAGAAGGTGGTCGTGGCTCATGAAACATTAGAAGGTTGTCGTAGCTCATGAAACATAAAATGGTGGGAGTCGCTTATGAAACATTAGAAGGTTGGCGTTGCCCAAGAAAAATTAAAATGTGGTCGTGGTTCATGAAACATTAGAAGGTGGAGTGGCTCATGAAAAATTAGAAGGTGGTCGTGGCTCATGAATCACTTGAAGGTAGGCGTGGCTCTTGAAACACTAGAAGGTGGGCGTGGCTCATGAAACACTAGAAGGTGGTCGTGGCTCATGAAACATTTGAAGGTTGTCGTAGCTCATGAAACATAAAATGGTGGGAGTCGCTTATGAAACATTAGAAGGTTGGCGTTGCCCAAGAAAAATTAAAATGTGGTCGTGGTTCATGAAACATTAGAAGGTGGAGTGGCTCATGAAAAATTAGAAGGTGGGTGTGGCTGAAGGAACATTAGAAGGTGGGCGTGGCACATGAGAAATTAGAAGGTGGCCGTGGCTCATGAAACACTAGAAGGTATGCGTGGCTCATGAAACACTAGAAGATGGGCGTGGCTCACGAAACACTGGAAGGTGGGCGTGGCTCATGAAACACTGGAAGGTAGGCATGGCTCATGAAACATTAGAAGGTGCACGTGACTCATGAATTATTTGAAGGGGGGCGTGGCTAATGAAACATTTGATGGTGGTCGTGGCTCATAAAATATTAGAAGGTGGGCGTGGCTCATGAAACACTAGCAGGTGGGCGTGGCTAATGAAGCACTAGAAGGTGGGAGTGACTCATGAAACACTTGAAGGTGGGCGTGGCTAATGAAACATTTGATGGTGGTCGTGGCTCATGAAACATTGGAAGGTGGGCGTGGCTCATGAAATATTAGAAGGTGGGCGTGGCTCACGAAACATTAGAAGGTGGTCGTAGCTCATGAAACATTAGATGGTGGGCGTGGCTCATAAAACACTAGAAGGTGGGCGTGGCTCACGAAACACTAGAAGGGGGTCGTTGCTCATGAAACATTAAAAGGTGGTCGTGGCTCATAAAATACTAGAAGGTGGGCGTGGCTCACGAAACACTAGGTGGTCGTGGCTCATGAAACATTAAAAGTGGTCGTGGCTCATGAAACATTAAAAGTGGTCGTGGCTCATGAAACATGAAAAATTGGTCGTGGCTCATGAAACATTAGAAGGTGGGAGTGGCTCATGAAATATTAGGAAGTGAATGTGTCTCATGAAAAATTAGAATGTGGGCTTGGTTCACGAAACATTAGAAGGTGGGTGTGGCTAATGAAACATTTGAAGTTGGTTGTGGGATATCTGGGGCTTGACTCAATTATTCAATTATTTACTTATTTGATTTAATAAACGAAGGACCACCCACTTTTGAGAAAAGAGGGAAAACTAATAAAAGTGATCATTAAAATAATACTAGAGAACCAGTGTCTATGGATAATTGTTAAAGGGATAATCACTTGAAATAATGAATGGACTGTATGATTAATTAATTAATGTCAGAGCCTCAAACACCTACATTGGAGGGGGGGGGGGGGTATTTCTAGAACTTCATATACGTCTAGGAACTAGTGTGGTTCGCCACCAGTTCATTGCTGAGTAAATTATATTATAAATCTTAACTGCTACAGATTCAAATATGTGAACTCAAATTGTGAATATTAATGATTATTAAATTACTGAGCAACAATCAAAGTAAACACATGAATTACCAATCATCATTTCTGGTAATAATCTATTCAATATAATGATCCTACAAAATTGTATAAGAATCAAATTAGGGGAATTAAATTTGTACGAAAGGAGTCTTAGCTTTAAGACGATTTCTATGACATCGTTTCGTCATTCGTCCTCGTGATCACAGGATCTCCACATAGAAGGAATTAGAGGTGAATAGCTCGAATGAAGAAAAAGCGACTCGATGACTCCTCACATACGGGCTGAAATTTAAAGAATATTAAGTAGCATTGGAATAGGCTACTTTTAAGCTCAATATTCATGAAATAGAAGAAATGTCGAATTGGTACTAACGTTGGATTTGGGGTCTTCTCACTATGTAACGACAGACTACTCACAAATATACAATCTTAGATGATGCATCAAGAAAGAAACCTATACTTAACGTGAGTGTATGGAATATTGAAGTCTGCCGATATCGCGTCTGCCAGTCCCAGACGTTCACTGCGTTGTACGCGTATTTGTGGGGTTTGGCTTTAATTGCAGATGCGTTATTGGCTGGCTGGGCACTATAGAGCACGTGGAGCAATAATTATTCACTATTAGTTGGGTATCAGCTTAATTCTTGCCGATAACTCCCAATCACCACGTGTCTCGCCACTCTTCACGCCAGGACCCTCCTCTCTCGCACGCTGTCGTCTCCACAATGGCGTCGCCGCCTTCCCCAACCTGGCTCTCGCATTCACCACAGAAATTATTAATCACGAATAATTATTTTCCGCGCGATTATGGATGAAATGCGTTAATGACGTCTGGGTTGCAATTATAGGGGTTTAAATATTATCATATTCTCGTTTTATGGTGTTAAACGAGAAATGGAGAAGATTTTAGTTTTCTCCATGGCATTCGCGCGTGACAGAAAAAACTATTACTTGATAACAATTGTAACTAATAAATTTCGGTTTGAGATTATTGGGAGTTATATTATCCGTAAGTAGTTATTACACAGAATACTGATGATTTTAGAGAACCACATTCAATTCTCTAACCCATTGGTAATAAACGTGTCTAACTAGACATTATCTGACGCAATGTTGCTACTCTATTTCATGAGAATTCTAGCATTAATACACAGATGCAATGGTTAGTTTATGTTGACACGACTGTTAGTAAAATTAGTAACTACTGTAGTTAGTATATAATGATAATGATTTATTATAATACAATAGTAGTTTATTAGTGTTGGAAATTTCCAACATAACTCAGGGGGGAGAATTCTCGGGTCGCAGTGCAATGTTGAGTACTGACGTACCTATCCCGAAGTTAGTATTAATGTTAGTATGTTAGTACACACATAACGGATGTCCCGTAATTGTCAAGGACATACAAGAAATTTAAGTCTTGTAAAGGAAATCATGTTGAATGAAACATGGAATTGTGAATCATCTAAAGTTAATGACTAATAAAGCTTACAATATACTCTGTGAATGGTGTCGCTATGACATGTAACGGTTATGTTATTAAGTCTTAAAGTTTTATAAACACTTAGATACTCTAGATGAAATAATGGTATAGTTGATAGCCTATACTAACAAATTAAAGATTAAATCATACAATTTAAAGTAACTGAGAATCCACTGTGAGGTGAATGTCTTGGGTCATTGTGACTTGTAACTGATTTGTTACTTGACATCACAACACAGCATCATCATGATTACTCAAATTGGATGGGAAATTATTTGCTCCTAGTCAGAGCTATAATAGGCTTGCAGTTTCCGTTTCCATTGTTGAGCAGCTGCTCTAGTGGGGCGGGTGCTCGGTGGAACTGAATTGAAATATTAGATGACATTATTATACAGTAAAGTATTATTGGGTCATTCAAGATCAAGGAGACTCTGACACTACGGTAAGGTCACTGTCTAGGGTCGCTGTGACTTGTAACTATTGAGTTACTAGACAATAACATCACGGAGCATCACGATCACCCCAAAATCAAATGATGAAATTTAATTTAATATGTACTGCCGTGCAGTAGTCATTCTGACTGATGGTATAACTAAGTTGCTAACTAGCTAAAATAGTGTAATATTAGAGAACTGAAAAGGTTTATTCATTAAAATCAAGGAAGATTCTGAGTCGACAGTGAGATTAGTAGCCGTCATTCTGACTTATGAGCTAATTGAATTGCAGCTCATAGGTTTGACACTGTAAACTCATTAATACATCCTCAACCTTTAAATGAAAATTGAGTTTATCAAATCAGTCTCTTTAAGTATAGTCAACTGTAATTAATTGTGAGTACAGACTAGGCTAGTACTCAGTTGACACTAACTAAAGTCCCTAAACCTACCTAAATAAATGGTTTAAATTTCTAACCTACCTAAGTAGAGGACTAAGCTAATTGTGATAACCCACTAATTCTTAGTGAAGTTACTCTAGCTAAATTGTGAGCAACAATGTACTCAAATTAACATTGGGAGCTGTATTGAACTCGTGAACAGGTTGAGCTATATTGAGCTCGTTAACATTGTGAGCTATATTGAGCTCGTTAACAGTTAACAGAGTGAGCTATATTGAGCTCGTTATTAACATGGTGAGCTGTATTGAGCTCGAACTAACAGGATGAGCTCGTTAACAGAGTTAACAGAGTGAGCTATATTGAGCTCGTTAACAGAGTGAGCTATATTGAGCTCGTTAACAGGGTGAGCTATATTGAGCTCGTTAACAGTTAACAGGGTGAGCTATATTGAGCTCGTTAACAGAGTGAGCTATATTGAGCTCCTTAACAGTTAACAGAGCTCGGGTGAGCTATATTGAGCTCGAACTAACGAGGTGGAGTATTGTAGCGTTCAATTATCATGGCGAGCAATATTGAGCTCGTATTCGCATGGGGAACAATAAAGCACTCAATTATTACGTTAATTCACAGGTGAGCTGTAAGATCAACTCGGGTTATTAGTGCAAGATCCTTGTTGAAGAATAGCTAAGCACGGAATCTAGGCAGATTCTCTGGTGAGCAGTGCTCGAATTAGCGCGGGGAGCATTGTATCGTTCAATTATCATGGCGAGCAGTGCTCGTATTAGCATGGGGAACATTAAAGCGCTCAATTGTTACGCTAACTCAGGGTGAGTTATATTGAACTCGAATTAACGAGGTGGAGCATTGTATCGTTCAATTATCATGGCGAGCAGTGCTCGTATTAGCATGGGGAACATTAAAGCGCTCAAATATTACGTTAACTGAAAGGTGAGCTATATTGAGCTCATTAAGCATGTTAAGTAACATTGCTGATGTTTAATGATAATGCATTAAACAAAGGGAAACCTAAGGTTGCTGGAAATAAAATTACTGCCACGATTAATCCTATTCAAAGATAATTTGTAACATTTTCCCAACCTAAACGTTTCACGGGTTATTAGTTCTCTGTAGACTCACTTACTTATTGGTAAGTTTGCAAGTTTGTTCGTGCTGCGCTCCTACAATAATTAAGCAGAAACGAAAGAAAAACAACTCAAACAAAAATTGATGCAAGTATTTATCACTAACTCTTAGTGCAGAAAACATTGTATTAATAAGGTTTCCTTGGCAAACCTTAAGCGCAGGTATTTTGGACCTTGGTCCCAGTGGATTTATAATTATAGAAGTTGCTTGATGACTTCATAGTATTGCTAAATTCAGGAAATGCTAGATGCATTGAGTGCTAGATTCTCTAGCCTAATATTATTAATTACCTGGGAAGTGCTAGATTCTCTAGCCTAATATTATCAATTACCTAGGGAGACTGAGTGTGGTCAATTATTACTTGTCGAGAATAATTCTAGGTCTGCAGTGGATTCAATGGCTCGGTCACTGTGACTTGTACTTGTTTAGGTACGGACCACTGGTTTTCCACTGAGAGCTATGAAACATCTCGGCGAGTACTAACTGTACTACATTCAATCTGGGTTTATTACTCAGCTGTGTTTCTCATTTTAGCTGGCTGCTGGAGAATTGATTTACTGCTGACTAGTTTATTATTGTTGGCAGGTTTAGGCTTGTTCACATTAAGAACTTTACCGGTAAGTAAGTAGCCACCTGCAGATTGGAGCATATTTATGCCCAATCGTTTAACATGTCCAGTTATGAACTGGTAATAGTAGTCTGCTCCTACTAGTACATCTACATTGTTAAGGCGGTCAGACGTTAACTTGTTGTCAGCCAAATTAATTTCACGTTCCTGCAGGAAGTGGGCTGTGTACCCCAGACCCTTAATATTTAGGTCAAAAGGTATTTGATCTACAACAATGGCTTGGATAGCCTTGACATGACTACCTAGTCGTACAAGCGGTTGAACTACTGAGTTTTCATGGGTTCCTCGATTTATCATGAACCCTGACAAGTTTAAGTTTACCTGTCTGATAGGTTGTAAATTGAGTGCCTCTGCTGCCTTTTGAGCAATGAAAGTTCTTTGGGATCCTTCATCAAATAGTCCACGAGTGGTGATCTTGGCTCCTTTGTTCCTTACTTGAAGTTGGGCAGTAGGCAAAGTTGCATCCACTTGAGATGCTGGTGAAATTACGCTGTACACATCTCGCACCTTGCAGCACTGTACAGGTGTAGATTCACTACCTCCTATTCTAGGATTGACATAATTTGTCCTAACTAATTTGCACAGTGCAGCATAATGCTTGCCCCTTCTACACCTATTGCAGGTGTTCAGTGGGGTTTCACAGCTATTAACATTATGTGATTTGAGACACCTGGTACGTTTGTGTAACTGTTTGAGTCGTCTGACTCTTGTGTCTCTATTAGGGTAATTGGTACAATTGTACAGAGAATGTTTTTGATTGCAAAACAAGCATATTCCCCATCCTACAGATCGTTTAGGGGTTACCGGTTTAGGTAAAACAGTACCTGCAGGTTGTGATGGTTTTGTTGCTTGCATTTGCTTGTTATTTATTCTCTTGTGAGTACTTGGTGTACTCTGGGGAGCAATTACTGGACTCTTGGGCGTGCTCTTTGGACTATTAGGTCTCTTAGGAGCACCTGTGGAGTTATTGGGAGTGCTCTTTGGACTATTAGGTCTCTTAGGAGCACCTGTGGGGCTCTTGGGCCTTACTGATGAATCAGTGTTTGACTTATTGTTATTACATCGATTATTAGTACCTTTATTACTTAGTGATAGTGTCACTTTAGGAGTTCCAGGTAAGGAAACTGATGTGGGTACAGTTTCGGTGCATTCAGAAGAGGCATTAAGTGCCTGGTTTGCTGAATGATTGCTTATATTGCGCAAACCTGCAAATATATCCTGCATTGACAGGGTATTACCATTCTGGTATACCTATAATTTATTGAGAGTGTCACCAGACAATTTTCTTTGGATGATAATTTTAGTCATCCACTCAGCAGTTGGGTGATCCACCTCTTTACTGAAGGAATTTAACAGTGACTCAAGCTGAAAACTAAAGGCTTGTAAAGAGTCAACTGATTGTTCTGGTGGAGATAAATCTAGTAATTGGTGTACAAGGTTTATAACAGTCTTATCATTGTTAGCACTTACTCTAGAAGGCTGGTGTGAGTAATTGTGACCATTACTTGTATTGCTCGAGGCTTCTTGCCTAGCCTCAGCTTTAATTACAGCTTCGGCTGCTGGAGCAGCATTAGCTTTATCATTGTCTGGTTCAGATTCACTGATTATTGCAGCTTCACTAAGAGTTTCATCTGCAGCTTCACTTGTTTCTCTGGGTTCCTGTGAGGAGCTAGTTAATTCAGTAGCCTCATACATTGAATTTATAGAATCCAGGGAACATTGAGAAGAGCTGTCTGAAAATTGATCAGACTCTGTAAATAAATTATTACGTGAAGTTGTATTAGATGAGATGGTAGAAAATGAAGGTTGAACTTCAGTTGTTAATCCTGTGTAGTGATCAGTATTGATTAGAGGATTCTCCTCATTTTGAGGTAGCTCAAGTATTTCATCTGAGCTGGGTGCTTGCTCGGGTGTAGGTCTACTACAAAAATGTTCTATCCACTCAGGAGCATTTTGTGTCGCAAGCACTTTGTTATATTGATCTAACTTGTCTTGAATTATATTTTCATAGTCGGCAAGGTCAGATTCTATCAGACGCAATTCGTCTGGGTCAGTATTACTGCTAAGGAGTATGTTCCTATAAGACTCGATTATATCATTCACCTGGACATATTTTTGGCTAGCCACCTTTGTGGAAATGTTTAGCTCGAAGAAGTCAACTGAGTTGGTTCCTAAACAGTTGTCACATTTGTCAAGAAGTCTTGATAGGTGATTTTGAAGACCTCTCAGGCCAATACAGGTTCTCCTTAATTGTTCAGGAGTAGCCATTCTGGCTGTAAGTTTGAGCCTTAAAGGGCTTATATAGCTACTTGGACAGCTATGGCACTTGCTCCTTTATGTAGAGCAGGTATAATTATTGACAGCCTGATATTTTCTTGAGGCTGATTGTAATTTACCTCATTTAGAGGTTAGCTACCTACCTAATAATAAGCAACTAAGATTTGAGTGGTACCTTGGTCTCACTACAGGTGTTCCTTAGCTTAGCTCAGCTCTTCAAAATCAGCCTTGGATGGGTAGTGAACTTACAGTAACACTCAAAGATGTACATAGAAATATGTAATAAAATATAATTACACAATAAATGGTTAATCCCACCCATTAGGGTCAGCACTACATAAATTAATAATGCACCAGCACTGTCTAACAGTACTAGTTCGGTAATAATCCTACCTATTAATGCAGCTAATGGTGTAGAATGAATTTGTACAAATCTTAGTACCGTGACAGTCTGAAATATCCTACCTCTGTTGAATTGACATAATAACTACAATAAATGTGGTGCAATAATGTGCAAATAGTGCTATGTTTTTGGATTTTGTAATTTTATATAATATATACACTGGTAGAAATTATGTGTATAAGAAATTAAATGAACACAAGATAATTAATTGTGTTTGGCAAGTATTCTACTGCCATAAATAATATTAACACCTGACTGTACTTCCTAATTGTGGAACATAATGTTATCAGGGTTAGTAATGATTAATTAGTATGAAATCAGCAATTTGTATTAGTATACTGGATCCTAAAATGTTAATGAATCCACTGACTTGAGTGAATCAGTAATTATGGATTGAATTTAGGCTATAATGGACAGTCTGCTCACAGCCGTAAATTGAAATATTTGTATAGCCCAAATGGTTAACACATAATTGGTGTTAGTGATTAATTAATATACATCCGGTTCGAAGTCGACCAAAATGTGGGATATCTGGGGCTTGACTCAATTATTTACTTATTTGATTTAATAAACGAAGGACCACCCACTTTTGAGAAAAGAGGGAAAACTAATAAAAGTGATCATTAAAATAATACTAGAGAACCAGTGTCTATGGATAATTGTTAAAGGGATAATCACTTGAAATAATGAATGGACTGTATGATTAATTAATTAAATTCAGAGCCTCAAACACCTACATTGGAGGGGGGGGGGGGGTGTCGGAAAATCCGACACCATTTTATATCATACAGATAATAGCTGCATTACCAACAAGTTACCCATAGAAAACGTAACTTGTAGTGGAATTACCGTCTATAGAAAACGGGATATCATCACCACATACTATTATAAATCACCACCTATTATGATGGGAATTATTCTTAAATACATTAGTCTTTGGACTTTACCATCATAAAAACATCTTATATAAATTAACTTAATTATCAATATTAAAGTAGAGTAAATGTGACCCTTCTATCACTTTCTGTCATGTGGACAATGTAAGCCAGGCGTCAGTGGGGAAGGAGGGCAGCCATTGTTGTGTCACATCCGAGACGCGTGGAGCAAATTCGGCTCCTATCATATCTGGACAATGTGGGCCAGGCGTCAATAGTATGGAGTGTTAGACGCAGCCATTGTTGAGACTAGACCAGAGGCTCACACGGGAGCAAATTCGGCTCCTGTTAATTTACTTGGACGTAGTGTTATGGAAACCAGAAGTGTACCATTATCAACACGCTGTCTACAAATCAAGTTAAGTGTTCTTTCCGAAACCCATTATCTTTCATTTATGGCCATTAATGTCATTATATAGGGTGGCCCGGTTAGAGCACGACATAGCCTCAAACTAAAGGTAATTAAGCCAGGTCTTTACTGTTCCATGTATAGTGTTTTCTCTGATATAGCTTGTCATATATAGGATTCTGGCTTCACAGCTAGCGCACTTTTGACAGGTCAAGACGAGGAAGCAAGGCTTTGTACATCAGTTACCTGGGTGATGAAAGCTACCTCAAAGAGGATAATTTGGTGTCTACACCCTAGTTATACCTGGTGGACTAACCTGCTGTACTATAAGATAAGGAACCTTTTCAATGTATGTAGTTACTGTAGTTTGATTGGCTGCATATATATTAATTTAATAACCCCCCCTAATGTGTAGAGGATCGATTTGTGAGATTAAGAGATTATTGCAGAAATACAGTCCACTTATCATTATACAAATTGCTATCGAAGTATATAAATTAACGTAAATATAAATTCATATAAATTAAACAAATATAAATCTCACAGGTCAGTTCCCACAGGGGGGGTATTGCTAGAACTTCATATACGTCTAGGAACTAGTGTGGTTCGCCACCAGTTCATTGCTGAGTAAATTATATTATAAATCTTAACTGCTACAGATTCAAATATGTGAACTCAAATTGTGAATATTAATGATTATTAAATTACTGAGCAACAATCAAAGTAAACACATGAATTACCAATCATCATTTCTGGTAATAATCTATTCAATATAATGATTCTACAAAATTGTATAAGAATCAAATTAGGGGAATTAAATTTGTACGAAAGGAGTCTTAGCTTTAAGACGATTTCTATGACATCGTTTCGTCATTCGTCCTCGTGATCACAGGATCTCCACATAGAAGGAATTAGAGGTGAATAGCTCGAATTAAGAAAAAGCGACTCGATGACTCCTCACATACGGGCTGAAATTTAAAGAATATTAAGTAGCATTGGAATAGGCTACTTTTAAGCTCAATATTCATGAAATAGAAGAAATGTCGAATTGGTACTAACGTTGGATTTGGGGTCTTCTCACCATGTAACGACAGACTACTCACAAATATACAATCTTAGATGATGCATCAAGAAAGAAACCTATATTTAACGTGAGTGTATGGAATATTGAAGTCTGCCGATATCGCGTCTGCCAGTCCCAGACGTTCACTGCGTTGTACGCGTATTTGTGGGGTTTGGCTTTAATTGTAGACGCGTAATTGGCCTGCTGGGCACTATAGTGCACGTGGAGGAATAATTATTCACTATTAGTTGGGTATCAGCGTAATTCTTGCCGATAACTCCCAATCACCACGTGTCTCGCCACTCTTCACGCCAGGACCCTCCTCTCTCGCACGCTGTCGTCTCCACAATGGCGTATCCGCCTTCCCCAACCCGGCTCTCGCATTCACCACAGAAATTATTAATCACGAATAATTATTTTCCGCGCGATTATGGATGAAATGCGTTAATGAGGACTGGGTTGCAATTATAGGGGTTTAAATATTATCATATTCTCGTATTATGGTGTTAAACGAGAAATGGACAAGATTTTAGTTTCCTCCATGGCATTCGCGCATGACAGAAAAAACTATTACTTGATAAAAATTGTAACTAATAACTCACGGTTTGAGATTATTGGGAGTTATATTATCCGTAAGTAATTATTACACAGAATACTGATGATTTTAGAGAACCACATTCAATTCTCTAACCCATTGGTAATAAACGTGTCTAACTAGACATTATCTGACGCAATGTTGCTACTCTATTTCATGAGATTTCTACCATTAATACGCAGATGCAATGGTTAGTTTATGTTGACACGACTGTTAGTAAAATTAGTAACTACTGTAGTTAGTATATAATGATAATGATTTATTATAATACAATAGTAGTGGATTAGTGTTGGAAATTTCTAACAGTGGTCTTGGCTCATGAAACGTTAGAAGATAGTCGAGGCTCATGAAACGTTAGAAGGTCGTCGTGGCTCATGAAACATTGGAAGGTGAGTGTGGCTTATGAAACATTAGATTGCGGGTGTGGCTCGTGAAGCATTATAAGGTGTCAGTGGCTCATGAAATATTATAAGGTTGGCGTGGCTCAAGAAACATTAGAAGGTGGAAGTGGCTCATGAATCAATAGAGGGTGGGCGTGGCTCATGGAACATTAGAAGGTGGGTGTGGCTCATGGAACATTAGAAGGTGGGTGTGGCTCTTGAAACATTAGAAGGTAGCTGTGGCTCATGAAAAATTAGAATCTGGGCGTGGCTCACGAAACATTAAAATGTGGTCGTGGTTCATGAAACATTAGGTGGTCGTGGCACATGAAACATTAGAAGGTGGTAGTAGCTCATAAAATATTAGGAGGTGGGCGTCGCTCATGAAACATTAGATTGTGGTCATGGTTCATAAAACATTAGAAGGTAGTCGTGGCTCATGAAATATTAGACGGTGGTCGTGGCTTATGAAATATTAGAAGGTGGGTGTGGTTCAAGAAACATTATAAGGCAGTCGTGGGTCATGAAACATTAAAAGGTAGTTGTGGCTCATGAAAAAAATTGACGGTGGTTGTGCCTAATGAAACATTAGAAGGTGGGCGTGAGTAATGAGACATTAGAATGTGGGCGTGGGTAATGAGACATTAGAAGGTGGGCGTGACTCATGAAACATTAGAAGGTGGGCGTGGGTAATGAGACATCAGAAGGTGGGCGTGAGTAATGAGACATTAGAAGGTGGGCGTGGGTAATGAGACATTAGAAGGTGGGAGTGGCTCATAAAACATTAGAAGGTGGGTTTAGCTCATTAAAAATTTGAATGGCGGCATGAGTCATGAAACATTAATATGTGGTCCTGGGTCATGAAACATTTAAAAGTGGTCGTGGCTCATGAAACATTAATAGATGGGATTGGCTCATGAAACATTAGAAGGTGGGCGTGGCTCAAGAAACATTAGCAGGTGAGTGTAGCTCATTAAAAGTTTGAATGTGGTCCTGGGTCATGAAACATTGAAAAGTGGTCGTGGCTCATGAAACATTAAAAGATGGGATTGGCTCATGAAACATTAGAAGGTGGGCGTGGCTAATGAAACATAAGGTGAGCATGGCTCATGAAACAATTTAAGGTGGTCGTGTTTGATGAAACATTAAAAGGTGGTCATTCCTCATGAAACACTAGAAGGTGGGCATGGCTCATGAAACATTAGAAGGTGGGAGTGGCTCATGAAACACTAGGTGGGCGTGGCTCATGAAACACTAGAAGGTGGGAGTGGCTCATGAAATATTAGGTGGGCGTGGCTCATGAAACATTTTATGGTGGTCGTGGGTCATGGAACATTGGAAGGTGGTCGTAACTCATGAAATATTAGAAGGTGGGCGTGGCTCATAAAACATTAGAAGATGGTCGTTGCTCATGAAACACTAGATGGTGGGCATGGCTCATGAAACACTACAGGGTGGGCGTGACTCACGAAACACTAGAAGGTGGACGTGGCTCATGAAACTCTAGAAGGTGGGCGTGGCTCATGAAACATTAGAAGGTGGTCGTGGCTCATGAAATATTAAAACGTGGTCGTGGCTCATGAAACACTAGATGGTTGGCGTGGCTCATTAAAAATTAGGAGGTGGGTGTGGCTCATGGAACATAAGAAGGTAGGCGTGGCACATGAAAAATTTGAATGTGCGCGTGGCTCATGAAACGTTAGGTGGGAGTGGTTCTTCAAACATTAGAAGGTGGGCGTGGCTCATGAAAAATTAGAATGCGGGCGTGGCTCATGAAATATTAGAAGGTGGGTGTGGCTCATGGAACTTTGGTAGGTGGCTGTGGCTTTTAAAACATTAGAAGGTAGGTATGGCTCATGAAAAAATAGAATCTGGGCGTGGCTCATGAAACATTAGAAGGTGGGTGTGTATCATGGAACATTTGAAGGTAGGAGTGGCTCATGAAAAATTAGAATGTGGGCGTGGCTCATGAAATATTAGGTGGGCGTGGCTCATGAAACACTAGAAGGTGGGCGTGACTTACGAAACACTAGGAGATGGGGCGTGGCTCATGAAACACTAGAAGGTGGGCGTAGCTTATTAAACATTACAATGTTGTAGTGGCTCATGAAATATAAAAAGGTGGTCGTGGTTCATGAAACATTAGAAGGTGGGAGTGGCTCATGAAAAATTAGAAGGTGGATGTGGCTCATGGAACATTAAAAGGTGGGCGTGGCACATAAAAAATTTGAATGTGGGCGTGGCTCATGAAATATTAGAAGGTGGTCGCGGCTCATGAAACACTAGGTGTGCGTGACTCATGAAACACTAGAAGGTGGGCGTGGCTCAAGAAACATTAGAAGGTTGTCGTGGTTCATGAAACATTACAATTTGGGCGTGGCTCATGAAAAATTATAAGGTGGTCGTTCCTCATAAAGATTAGAAGGTGGTCGTAGCTCATGACACATTAGAAGTTAGTCGTGGCTCATGAAACATTAGAAGGAGGGTGTGGCTCATGAAACATAAAAAGGTGGTCGTCACTAATGAAACATTAGAAGGTGGGCGTAGGTCATGAAAAATTAAAATGTGGTCGAGGACCATGAAACATTAAAAGGTGGTCGTGGTTCATGCAAAATTAAAAGGTGGTCGTGGCTTATGAAACATTAAAAGGTGGTCGTGTCTCATGAAATATTAGAAGGTGGTCGAGACTTATGAAACATTAAAAGGTGGGCGTGGCTCATGAAACATTAGAAGGTTTTCGTGGCTTATGAAACATTAAAAGGTGTTCGTGACTCAAGAAAGATTAAAAAAGTGGTCGTTGCTCATGAAACATTGAAAGGTGGTTGTGGCTCATGAAACAATAGAAGGTGTTACTGGCTCAAAAAATATTAGAAGGTGGGCGTGGCTCATGAAATATTGGAAGGTGGTCGTGACTCATGGAATATTAGAAGGTGGTCGTGACTCATGGAATATTAGAAGGTGTTCGTGGCTCATGAAACATTAAAAAGTGGTCGTAGCTCATGAAACATGAAAAGATGGTCGTGGCTAATGAAACATTAGGTGGGAGTGGCTCATGGAAAATTAGGAGGTTGGTGTGGCTCATGGAACATTAGAAGGTGGGCGTGGAACATGAAAAATTTGAATGTGGGCGTGGCTCATGAAACGTTAGAAGGTGGGAGTGGTTCCTGAAACATTAGATGGTGGGAGTGGCTCATGAAAAATTAGAATGTGGGCTTGGCTCATGAAATATTAGATGGTCCGTGTGGCTCATGGAACATTAGAAGGTGGGTGTGCCTCAGGAAACTTTAGATTTTTGGCGTGGTTCATGAAAAATTAAAAGGTGGTCGTTCTTTATAAACATTAGAAGGTGGTCGTGGCTCATGAAACATTAGAAGGTCGCCATTGCGCACGAACCATTAGAAGGTGGTTGTGGCTCATGAACCATTAGGAGGAGTGTGTGGCTCATGAAACATAAAAAGGTGAGCGTCGCTAATGAAACATTAGAAGGTGGTCATGGTTCATGACACATTAAAAGATCGTCGAGGCTCATGAAACATTAAAAAGGTAGTCGGTGCTCATGAAACTTTAGAAGGTGTTATTATCTCATGAAATATTAGAAGGTGGGCGTGGCTCACGAAACATTAAAAGGTGGTCGTGGCTTATGAAACATTAAAAGTTGGTCGCAGCTCATGCAGCATTAATAGGTGGTCGTGGCTCATGAAACATTTAAAAGGTGGTCGTTGTTCATGAAACATTAAAAGGTGGTCGTGGCTCAAGAAATATTCGAAGGTGGTCGTAGTTTATGAAACATTATAAGGGGGGCGTGGCTCATGAAATATTAAAAAGGTGGTCGTTGCTCATGGAACATTAAAAGGTGGTCGTGGCTCATGAAACATTAGGTGTTAGTATCTCATGAAATATTAGAAAGTAGGCGTGGATGACGAAAAATTAGGTGGTCGTGGCTCATGACACATTAGAAGGTGGTCGTGGCTCATGAAATATTAGAAGCTGGGCGTTGATCATGAAATATCAGAAGGTTGACGTGGTTCATGAAATATTAGAAGGTGGTCGTGGCTCATGAAACAATAGAAGGTGGTCGTGACTCGTGAAATATAAGAAGGTGGACGTGGCTCATGAAATATTAGAAGGTGTTCGTGGCTCATGAAACATTGGAATGTGTGCGTGACTCATAAAATATTAGAAGGAGGTCGTCGCTCATGAAACACTCGAAGGTGGGCTTTGCTCACGAAACACTAAAAGATGGGCGTGGATCACGAAACATTAGAAGGTGGGAGTGGCTCATGAAACATAAGAAGTTGGGCGTGGCACATGAAAAATTAGAATGTGGGCGTGGCTCATGAAACGTTAGAAGGTGGGAGTGGCTCTTGAAACATTAGAAGGAGGGAGTGACTCATGAAAAATTAGAATGTGGGCGTGGCTCATGAAATATTAGAAGGTGGGTGTGGCTCATGGAACATTGGAGGTGGGTATGGCTCTTGAAACATTAGAAGGTGGGTGTGGCTCATGGAACATTGGAGGTGGGTATGGCTCATGGAACATTAGAACGTGAGACTGGCTCATAAAAAATTAGAATGTGGGCGTGGTTCATGAAACATTAGAAGGTGGGTGTGGCTAATGAAACATTTGAAGGTGGTCTTGGCTCATTAAACGTTAGAAGGTAGTCGTGGTTCATGAAACGTTAGAAGGTCGTCGTGGCTCATGAAACACTAGAAGGTGGGAGTACCTTATGAAACACTAGAAGGTGGGCGTTGCTCAAGAAACACTAGAAGGTAGGCGTGGATCACGAAACAGTAGAAGGTGGGCGTGGCTTGTGAAACACTAGAAGGTGGGCGTGGCTTATTAAACACTCGAAGGTGGATGTGGCTCATGAAACATAAGAATGTGAACTTGGATCATGAAACTTTAGAAGGTGGATGTGGCTCATGAAACATTAGAAAATGGGCGTGGTTCATGACACATTAGAAGGTGAGCTTGAATCATGACATATTAGAGGGTGGATGTGGCTCATGAAACATTAGAAGGTGGTCGTTCCGCATAAACATTAGAAAGTGGTCGTAGCTCATGATACATTAAAAGGTGTTCGTAGCTCATGAAACATTAGAAGGTGGGCGTGGTTCATGAAACACTAAAAGGTGCGCGTGGCTCATGAAACAGTAGAAGGTGGGCGTGGCTCAAGAAACACTAAATGGTGGGAGTGGCTCAAGAAACAATAGAAGATGGGCATGGCTCATGAAACACTAGAAGGTGAGAGTGCCTTATGAAACACTAGAAGGTGGGCGTGGCTTATGAAACACTAGCAGGTGGGTCGAGTGGCTCATGAAATATTAGAAGGTGGGCGTGGTTCATGAAATATTAGAAAGTGGGCGTGGCTCATAAAACATTAGAAGGTGGTCGTGGCTCATGAAACACTAGAAGGTGGGCGTGGCTCATGAAATATAAAAAGGTGGTCGTGGCTCATGAAACATTAGAAGGTGGTCGTGGCGCATGAAATATTAAAAGGTGGTCGTGGCTCATGAAACATTACAAAGTGGTCGTGGCTCATGAAACATGAAAAGGTGGTCGTGGGTCATGAAACATTAGAAGGTGGGAGTGGCTTATGAAAAATTATGAGGTAGGTGTGGCTCATGGAATATTAGAAGGTGGGCGTGGCACTTGAAAAATTAGAATGTGGGCGTGGCTCATGAAACGTTAGAAGGTGGGAATGGCTCTTGAAACATTAGAAGGTGGGAGTAGCTCATGAAAAATTAGAATGTGGGCGTGGCTCATGAAATATTAGAAGGTGCGTGTGGCTCATGGAACATTAGAAAGTGGGTGTGGCTCTCGAATCATAAAAAGGTGTGCGTCGCTAATGAAACATTAGAAGGTAGGCATGGTTCATGAAAAATTAAAATGTGGTCGTAGTTCATGAAACATTAGAAGGTGGTCGTGGCTCATGTACCATTAGAAGCTGGTCGTGGCTCATGAACCATTAGGAGGAGGGTGTAACTCATGAAACATAAAAAGTTGAGCGTCGCTAGTGAAACATTAGGTGGTGGGCGTGGCTCATGTAAAATTAATATGTGGTCGTGGTTCATGAAACATTAGAAGGTGGTCGTGGCTCATTAAACATTGAAAGGTGGTCGTGGCTCATGAAATATTGAAAGGTGGTCGTGGCTCATGAAACATTGAAAGGTGGTCGTGGCTCTTGCAACATTAAAAGGTGGTCGTTGCTCATGAAACATTAAAAAGGTGGTCGTGGCTCATGAAACATTAAAAGTTGGTCGTAGCTTATGCAGCATTAAAAGGTGGTTGTGGCTAATGAAACATTTAAAAGGTGGTCGTTGTTCATGAAATATTAAAAGGTGGTCGTGGCTCATGAAATATTAGAAGGTGGTCGTAGCTTATGAAACATTAAAAGGTGGTCGTGGCTCATGAAATATTAGGTGGTCGTGGCTTATGAAACATTAAAAGGAGGTCGTGGCTCATGAAACATTAGAGGGTGGTCGCTACTCATGAAACATTAAAAGGTGGTCATGGCTCATGAAACATTAAAAAGGTGGTCGTTGCTCATGAAACATTAAAAGGTGGTCGTGGCTTATGAAACATTAGAAGGTGTTAGTATCTCATGAAATATTAGAAGGTGGGCGTTGATCATGAAATATCAGAATGTGGGCGTGGCTCCCGAAATATTAGAAGGTGGTCGTGGTTCATGAAATATAAGAAGGTGGACGTGGCTCATGAAATATTAGGTGTTCGTGGCTCATGAAACATTGGAAGGTGTGCGTGACTCATGGAACATTAGAAGGTGGGAATGGCTCATGAAAAATTAGGAGGTAGGTGTGGCTCATGAGACATTGGAAGGTAGGCGTGGCACATGAAAAATTAGAATGTGTGTGTGGCTTATGAAATATTAAGTAGGCGTGGCTCATGAAACATTAGAAGGTGGGTGTGGCTCATGAAAAGTTTGAATCTGGGCGTGGCTCATGAAACATTAGAAGGTGGGTGTTACTCATGGAATATTGGAGGTGGGTGTGGCTCTTGAAACATTAGAAGGTGGGTGTGGCTCATGAAAAATTTGAATCTGGGAGTGGCTCATGAAACATTAGAAGGTGGGTGTGGCTCATGGAACATTAGAAGGTGGGAATGGCTCATGAAAAATTAGGAGGTAGGTGTGGCTCATGAAAAATTAGAAGGTGGTCGAGGCTCATGAATCACTTGAAGGTGGGCGTGGCTCTTGAAACACTAGAAGGTGGGCGTGGCTCATGAAACACTAGAAGGTGGTCGTGGCTCATGAAACATTTGAAGGTTGTCGTAGCTCATGAAACATAAAATGGTGGGAGTCGCTTATGAAACATTAGAATGTTGGCGTTGCCCAAGAAAAATTAAAATGTGGTCGTGGTTCATGAAACATAAGAAGGTGGAGTGGCTCATGAAAAATTAGAAGGTGGGTGTGGCTGAAGGAACATTAGAAGGTGGGCGTGGCACATAAGAAATTAGAAGGTGGCCGCATGGCTCATGAAACACTAGAAGGTATGCGTGGCTCATGAAACACTAGAAGATGGGCGTGGCTCACGAAACACTGGAAGGTGGGCGTGGCTCATGAAACACTGGAAGGTAGGCATGGCTCATGAAACATTAAAAGGTGCACGTGACTCATGAATTATTTGAAGGGGGGCGTGGCTCATAAAACATTAGAAGGTGGTCGTGGCTCATGAAACACTAGCAGGTGGGCGTGGCTCATGAAACACTAGAAGGTGGGAGTGACTCATGAAACACTTGAAGGTGGGCGTGGCTAATGAAACATTTGATGGTGGTCGTGGCTCATAAAATATTAGAAGGTGGGCGTGGCTCATGAAACACTAGCAGGTGGGCGTGGCTAATGAAACACTAGAAGGTGGGAATGACTCATGAAACACTTGAAGGTGGGCGTGGCTAATGAAACATTTGATGGTGGTCGTGGCTCATGAAACATTAGAAGGTGGGCGTGGCTCATGAAATATTAGAAGGTGGGCGTGGCTCATGAAACATTAGAAGGTGGTCGTAGCTCATGAAACATTAGATGGTGGGCGTGGCTCATAAAACACTAGAAGGTGGGCGTGGCTCACGAAACACTAGAAGGGGGTCGTTGCTCATGAAACATTAAAAGGTGGTCGTGGCTCATAAAATACTAGAAGGTGGGCGTGGCTCACGAAACACTAGAAGGTGGTCGTGGCTCATGAAACATTAAAAGTGGTCGTGGCTCATGAAACATTAAAAGTGGTCGTGGCTCATGAAACATGAAAAATTGGTCGTGGCTCATGAAACATTAGAAGGTGGGAGTGGCTCATGAAATATTAGGAAGTGAATGTGTCTCATGAAAAATTAGAATGTGGGCTTGGTTCATGAAACATTAGAAGGTGGGTGTGGCTAATGAAACATTTGAAGGTGGTTGTGGGATATCTGGGGCTTGACTCAATTATTCAATTATTTACTTATTTGATTTAATAAACGAAGGACCACCCACTTTTGAGAAAAGAGGGAAAACTAATAAAAGTGATCATTAAAATAATACTAGAGAACCAGTGTCTATGGATAATTGTTAAAGGGATAATCACTTGAAATAATGAATGGACTGTATGATTAATTAATTAAAGTCAGAGCCTCAAACACCTACATTGGAAGGGGGGGGGGGTATTTCTAGAACTTCATATACGTCTAGGAACTAGTGTGGTTCGCCACCAGTTCATTGCTGAGTAAATAATATTATAAATCTTAACTGCTACAGATTCAAATATGTGAACTCAAATTGTGAATATTAATGATTATTAAATTACTGAGCAACAATCAAAGTAAACACATGAATTACCAATCATCATTTCTGGTAATAATCTATTCAATATAATGATCCTACAAAATTGTATAAGAATCAAATTAGGGGAATTAAATTTGTACGAAAGGATTCTTAGCTTTAAGACGATTTCTATGATATCGTTTCGTCATTCGCCCTCGTGATCACAGGATCTCCACATAGAAGGAATTAGAGGTGAATAGCTCGAATGAAGAAAAAGCGACTTGATGACTCCTCACATACGGGCTGAAATTTAAAGAATATTAAGTAGCATTGGAATAGGCTACTTTTAAGCTCAATATTCATGAAATAGAAGAAATGTCGAATTGGTACTAACGTTGGATTTGGGGTCTTCTCACTTATGTAACGACAGACTACTCACAAATATACAATCTTAGATGATGCATCAAGAAAGAAACCTATACTTAACGTGAGTGTATGGAATATTGAAGTCTGCCGATATCGCGTCTGCCAGCCCCAGACGTCCACTGCGCTGTACGCGTATTTGTGGGGTTTGGCTTTAATTGTAGATGCGTTATTGGCTGGCTGGGCACTACAGAGCACGTGGAGGAATAATTATTCACTATTAGTTGGGTATCAGCGTAATTCTTGCCGATAACTCCCAATCACCACGTGTCTCGCCACTCTTCACGCCAGGACCCTCCTCTCTCGCACGCTGTCGTCTCCACAATGGCGTCGCCGCCTTCCCCAACCTGGCTCTCGCATTCACCACAGAAATTATTAATCACGAATAATTATTTTCCGCGCGATTATGGATGAAATGCGTTAATGAGGTCTGGGTTGCAATTATAGGGGTTTAAATATTATCATATTCTCGTTTTATGGTGTTAAACGAGAAATGGAGAAGATTTTAGTTTTCTCCATGGCATTCGCGCGTGACAGAAAAAACTATTACTTGATAGCAATTGTAACTAATAAATTTCGGTTTGAGATTATTGGGAGTTATATTATCCGTAAGTAATTATTACACAGAATACTGATGATTTTAGAGAACCACATTCAATTCTCTAACCTATTGGTAATAAACGTGTCTAACTAGACATTATCTGACGCAATGTTGCTACTCTATTTCATGAGAATTCTAGCATTAATACACAGATGCAATGGTTAGTTTATGTTGACACGACTGTTAGTAAAATTAGTAACTACTGTAGTTAGTATATAATGATAATGATTTATTATAATACTATAGTAGTTTATTAGTGTTGGAAATTTCCAACATAACTCAGGGGGGAGAATTCTCGGGTCGCAGTGCAATGTTGAGTACTGACGTTCCTATCCCGAAGTTAGTATTAATGTTAGTATGTTAGTACACACATAACGGACGTCCCGTAATTGTCAAGGACATACAAGAAATTTAAGTCTTGTAAAGGAAATCATGTTGAATGAAACATGGAATTGTGAATCATCTAAAGTTAATGACTAATAAAGCTTACAATATACTCTGTGACTGGTGTCGCTATGACATGTAACGGTTATGTTATTAAGTCTTAAAGTTTTATAAACACTTAGATACTCTAGATGAAATAATGGTATAGTTGATAGCCTATACTAAAAAATTAAGGATTAAATCATACAATTTAAAGTAACTGAGAATCCACTGTGAGGTGAATGTCTTGGGTCATTGTGACTTGTAACTGATTTGTTACTTGACATCACAACACAGCATCATCATGATTACTCAAATTGGATGGGAAATTATTTGCTCCTAGTCAGAGCTATAATAGGCTTGCAGTTTCCGTTTGCATTGTTGAGCAGCTGCTCTAGTGGGGCGGGTGCCCGGTGGAACTGAATTGAAATATTAGATGACATTATTATACAGTAAAGTATTATTGGGTCATTCAAGATCAAGGAGACTCTGACACTACAATAAGGTCACTGTCTAGGGTCGCTGTGACTTGTAACTATTGAGTTACTAGACAATAACATCACGGAGCATCACGATCACCCCAAAATCAAATGATGAAATTTAATTTAATATGTACTGCCGTGCAGTAGTCATTCTGACTGATGGTATAACTAAGTTGCTAACTAGCTAAAATAGTGTAATATTAGAGAACTGAAAAGGTTTATTCATTAAAATCAAGGAAGATTCTGAGTCGACAGTGAGATTAGTAGCCGTCATTCTGACTTATGAGCTAATTGAATTGCAGCTCATAGGTTTGACACTGTAAACTCATTAATACATCCTCAACCTTTAAATGAAAATTGAGTTTATCAAATCAGTCTCTTTAAGTATAGTCAACTGTAATTAATTGTGAGTACAGACTAGGCTAGTACTCAGTTGACACTAACTAAAGTCCCTAAACCTACCTAAATAAATGGTTTAAATTTCTAACCTACCTAAGTAGAGGACTAAGCTAATTGTGATAACCCACTAATTCTTAGTGAAGTTACTCTAGCTAAATTGTGAGCAACAATGTACTCAAATTAACATTGGGAGCTGTATTGAACTCGTGAACAGGTTGAGCTATATTGAGCTCGTTAACATTGTGAGCTATATTGAGCTCGTTAACAGTTAACAGAGTGAGCTATATTGAGCTCGTTATTAACATGGTGAGCTATATTTAACTCGAACTAACAGGGTGAGCTATATTGAGCTCGTTAACAGAGTTAACAGAGTGAGCTATATTGAGCTCGTTAACAGAGTGAGCTATATTGAGCTCGTTAACAGGGTGAGCTATATTGAGCTCGTTAACAGTTAACAGGGTGAGCTATATTGAGCTCGTTAACAGAGTGAGCTATATTGAGCTCCTTAACAGTTAACAGAGCTCGGGTGAGCTATATTGAGCTCGAACTAACGAGGTGGAGTATTGTAGCGTTCAATTATCATGGCGAGCAATATTGAGCTCGTATTCGCATGGGGAACAATAAAGCACTCAATTATTACGTTAATTCACAGGTGAGCTGTAAGATCAACTCGGGTTATTAGTGCAAGATCCTTGTTGAAGAATAGCTAAGCACGGAATCTAGGCAGATTCTCTGGTGAGCAGTGCTCCAATTAGCGCGGGGAGCATTGTATCGTTCAATTATCATGGCGAGCAGTGCTCGTATTAGCATGGGGAACATTAAAGCGCTCAATTGTTACGCTAACTCAGGGTGAGTTATATTGAACTCGAATTAACGAGGTGGAGCATTGTATCGTTCAATTATCATGGCGAGCAGTGCTCGTATTAGCATGGGGAACATTAAAGCGCTCAAATATTACGTTAACTCAAAGGTGAGCTATATTGAGCTCATTAAGCATGTTAAATAACAATGCTGATGTTTAATGATAATGCATTAAACAAAGGGAAACCTAAGGTTGCTGGAAATTAAATTACTGCCACGATTAATCCTATTCAAAGATAATTTGTAACATTTTCCCAACCTAAACGTTTCACGGGTTATTAGTTCTCTGTAGACTCACTTACTTATTGGTAAGTTTGCAAGTTTGTTCGTGCTGCGCTCCTACAATAATTAAGCAGAAACGAAAGAAAAACAACTCAAACAAAAATTGATGCAAGTATTTATCACTAACTCTTAGTGCAGAAAACATTGTATTAATAAGGTTTCCTTGGCAAACCTTAAGCGCAGGTATTTTGGACCTTGGTCCCAGTGGATTTATAATTATAGAAGTTGCTTGATGACTTCATAGTATTGCTAAATTCAGGAAATGCTAGATGCATTGAGTGCTAGATTCTCTAGCCTAATATTATTAATTACCTGGGAAGTGCTAGATTCTCTAGCCTAATATTATCAATTACCTAGGGAGACTGAGTGTGGTCAATTATTACTTGTCGAGAATAATTCTAGGTCTGCAGTGGTTTCAATGGCTCGGTCACTGTGACTTGTACTTGTTTAGGTACGGACCACTGGTTTTCCACTGAGAGCTATGAAACATCTCGGCGAGTACTAACTGTACTACATTCAATCTGGGTTTATTACTCAGCTGTGTTTCTCATTTTAGCTGGCTGCTGGAGAATTGATTTACTGCTGACTAGTTTATTATTGTTGGCAGGTTTAGGCTTGTTCACATTAAGAACTTTACCGGTAAGTAAGTAGCCACCTGCAGATTGGAGCATATTTATGCCCAATCGTTTAACATGTCCAGTTATGAACTGGTAATAGTAGTCTGCTCCTACTAGTACATCTACATTGTTAAGGCGGTCAGACGTTAACTTGTTGTCAGTCAAATTAATTTCACGTTCCTGCAGGAAGTGGGCTGTGTACCCCAGACCCTTAATATTTAGGTCAAAAGGTATTTGATCTACAACAATGGCTTGGATAGCCTTGACATGACTACCTAGTCGTACAAGCGGTTGAACTACTGAGTTTTCATGGGTTCCTCGAGTTATCATGAACCCTGACAAGTTTAAGTTTACCTGTCTGATAGGTTGTAAATTGAGTGCCTCTGCTGCCCTTTGAGTAATGAAAGTTCTTTGGGATCCTTGATCAAATAGTCCACGAGTGGTGATCTTGGCTCCTTTGTTCCTTACTTGAAGTTGGGCAGTAGGCAAAGTTGCATCCACTTGAGATGCTGGTGAAATTACGCTGTACACATCTCGCACCTTGCAGCACTGTACAGGTGTAGATTCACTACCTCCTATTCTAGGATTGACATAATTTGTCCTAACTAATTTGCACAGTGCAGCATAATGCTTGCCCCTTCTACACCTATTGCAGGTGTTCAGTGGGGTTTCACAGCTATTAACATTATGTGATTTGAGACACCTGGTACGTTTGTGTAACTGTTTGAGTCGTCTGACTCTTGTGTCTCTATTAGGGTAATTGGTACAATTGTACAGAGAATGTTTTTGATTGCAAAACAAGCATATTCCCCATCCTACAGATCGTTTAGGGGTTACCGGTTTAGGTAAAACAGTACCTGCAGGTTGTGATGGTTTTGTTGCTTGCATTTGCTTGTTATTTATTCTCTTGTGAGTACTTGGTGTACTCTGGGGAGCAATTACTGGACTCTTGGGCGTGCTCTTTGGACTATTAGGTCTCTTAGGAGCACCTGTAGAGTTATTCGGAGTGCTCTTTGGACTATTAGGTCTCTTAGGAGCACCTGTGGGGCTCTTGGGCCTTACTGATGAATCAGTGTTTGACTTATTGTTATTACATCGATTATTAGTACCTTTATTACTTAGTGATAGTGTCACTTTAGGAGTTCCAGGTAAGGAAACTGATGTGGGTACAGTTTCGGTGCATTCAGAAGAGGCATTAAGTGCCTGGTTTGCTGAATGATTGCTTATATTGCGCAAACCTGCAAATATATCCTGCATTGACAGTGTATTACCATTCTGGTATACCTATAATTTATTGAGAGTGTCACCAGACAATTTTCTTTGGATGATAATTTTAGTCATCCACTCAGCAGTTGGGTGATCCACCTCTTTACTGAAGGAATTTAACAGTGACTCAAGCTGAAAACTAAAGGCTTGTAAAGAGTCAACTGATTGTTCTGGTGGAGATAAATCTAGTAATTGGTGTACAAGGTTTATAACAGTCTTCTCATTGTTAGCACTTACTCTAGAAGGCTGGTGTGAGTAATTGTGACCATTACTTGTATTGCTCGAGGCTTCTTGCCTAGCTTCAGCTTTAATTACAGCTTCGGCTGCTGGAGCAGCATTAGCTTTATCATTTTCTGGTTCAGATTCACTGATTATTGCAGCTTCACTAAGAGTTTCATCTGCAGCTTCACTTGTTTCTCTGGGTTCCTGTGAGGAGCTAGTTAATTCAGTAGCCTCATGCATTGAATTTATAGAATCCAGGGAACATTGAGAAGAGCTGTCTGAAAATTGATCAGACTCTGTAAATAAATTATTACGTGAAGTTGTATTAGATGAGATGGTAGAAAATGAAGGTTGAACTTCAGTTGTTAATCCTGTGTAGTGATCAGTATTGATTAGAGGATTCTCCTCATTTTGAGGTAGCTCAAGTATTTCATCTGAGCTGGGTGCTTGCTTGGGTGTAGGTCTACTACAAAAATGTTCTATCCACTCAGGAGCATTTTGTGTCGCAAGCACTTTGTTATATTGATCTAACTTATCTTGTCTTGAATTATATTTTCATAGTCGGCAAGATCAGATTCTATCAGACGCAATTCGTCTGGGTCAGTATTACTGCTAAGGAGTATGTTCCTATAAGACTCGATTATATCATTCACCTGGACATATTTTTGGCTAGCCACCTTTGTGGAAATGTTTAGCCCGAAGAAGTCAACTGAGTTGGTTCCTAAACAGTTGTCACATTTGTCAAGTAGTCTTGATAGGTGATTTTGAAGACCTCTCAGGCCAATACAGGTTCTCCTTAATTGTTCAGGAGTAGCCATTCTGGCTGTAAGTTTGAGCCTTAAAGGGCTTATATAGCTACTTGGACAGCTATGGCACTTGCTCCTTTATGTAGAGCAGGTATAATTATTGACAGCCTGATATTTTCTTGAGGCTGATTGTAATTTACCTCATTTAGAGGTTAGCTACCTACCTAATAATAAGCAACTAAGATTTGAGTGGTACCTTGGTCTCACTACAGGTGTTCCTTAGCTTAGCTCAGCTCTTCAAAATCAGCCTTGGATGGGTAGTGAACTTACAGTAACACTCAAAGATGTACATAGAAATATGTAATAAAATATAATTACACAATAAATGGTTAATCCCACCCATTAGGGTCAGCACTACATAAATTAATAATGCACCAGCACTGTCTAACAGTACTAGTTAGGTAATAATCCTACCTATTAATGCAGCTAATGGTGTAGAATGAATTTGTACAAATCTTAGTACCGTGACAGTCTGAAATATCCTACCTCTGTTGAATTGACATAATAACTACAATAAATGTGGTGCAATAATGTGCAAATAGTGCTATGTTTTTGGATTTTGTAATTTTATATAATATATACACTGGTAGAAATTATGTGTATAAGAAATTAAATGAACACAAGATAATTAATTGTGTTTGGCAAGTATTCTACTGCCATAAATAATATTAACACCTGACTGTACTTCCTAATTGTGGAACATAATGTTATCAGGTTTAGTAATGATTAATTAGTATGAAATCAGCAATTTGTATTAGTATACTGGATCCTAAAATGTTAATGAATCCACTGACTTGAGTGAATCAGTAATTATGGATTGAATTTAGGCTATAATGGACAGTCTGCTGACAGCCGTAAATTGAAATATTTGTATAGCCCAAATGGTTAACACATAATTGGTGTTAGTGATTAATTAATATTCATCCGGTTCGAAGTCGACCAAAATGTGGGATATCTGGGGCTTGACTCAATTATTCAATTATTTACTTATTTGAATTAATAAACGAAGGACCACCCACTTTTGAGAAAAGAGGGAAAGCTAATAAAAGTGATCATTAAAATAATACTAGAGAACCAGTGTCTATGGATAATTGTTAAAGGGATAATCACTTGAAATAATGAATGGACTGTATGATTAATTAATTAAAGTCAGAGCCTCAAACACCTACATTGGAGGAGGGGGGGGGGGGTATTGCTAGAACTTCATATACGTCTAGGAACTAGTGTGGTTCGCCACCAGGACCTAGATTCAGGAAGCTCTGTGTATTTCTTCGTAAGTGGGTTTGCTACGAAAGTTCCTAAGTGCGCCCTAAGAAGATGCTTAGGTGCGATTCAATAAGGTATACTTAGGAAGAAAATTGTTGGTTCACCTGCGTGCCGATAGAGGTCACTACTGTGTTTCGTTTGGCCAATCAGAGAGCAGCAACATTCTTCATATTAAAGATTTAGCGCTGGCTTATCGGAGCTCTACTGCCTCCTATTTACGTCGAATTTTCTTATAAAATTAGTATATTTCGAAGTAAAACAATGTTTTTTTCAACTTCTACAGCCAGCACCGACATTGTAGTAAACAAATATGTTACATTTGTTGTTTACCTACGTAATTCTAAGAGATACTGTGTAGCTGTCCTTGTTGCTCGGAAGATGCGCTGACAATTATTGTATATATTTACTGAATTTACCCAAGGGCCACTAACTATCTAATGACCTCGAAGAGGACAGAAAGCCGGCGGCTTGTTAAAGGGCCCGCCAATTGTCTTAATGATATTTTTTAGCTGGAATTTGGCATTTACGGCTTCAGCGGGTAGGCGGTTCCATGGGTTTATAGTCCTCTTGGTGGAAAAAAAAACATCTGTTTTCAGTCCTACTTGAGAGAACATACTCTCCAACACTATATCTGTGATTGTCCTGTTATCAGTGACTTCATACCAAATGGTATGAGGTATTTTGAGCTCTGTAATTACTTCATACACTCAGGAATATTGGAAGATATTCTTGTGCTGCACCCAGATTTTGCCAGTGGAGGCTAATAGATCAGCATTAAGTATTTTGTTCTCTCCTAATTCCATGTATGACTGGCCATCCTGTGAGGTGAGGATGTTGGGTGAGCTTGTAGCTGGTTTTTGATCTACACTGTGTGGTCCTTTATACAGAATAGGGAAGCAGCACATTGCTGTGTATACCTAAACATGTTTAAAAATACATTGTTTGAGAGGAGTTTTGTAGAAACTGGTAAGAGTAATTATAATATAATGTTTCCATGATTCAGTGCTTACCTCTTGTGAAAATTGCTTAGAGTTGTTTAGTCAGGGTTGATTTGTTTTTTTGTATTGAGGCTGGTATTTTCTAAATTGATTCCATGTACAGTATGTCTAACCATCCTGTGAGATGGGAGTATTAGATAAATTTATAGCTAGTTTTTTATCTACACTGTGTAATATTCCATATAGACTACGGTAGCAGCACATTGCTGTGTATACCTAATCTTCTTAATAAAAAAATCAGTAATAAAGATTTTAAATTATAGTTTGTATTACAAATACAGTACTGTATTATCCTTATTAAATCATGTTGACCATGGATCATTAAGATCTCATGTTGATATGTAATACAAGTCATATTTCTTTTGAACTGCTAATCATTCATTAAATTGTGCATTGTCTCAATTTTTCACTTCCTTGGATATACTGTACAGTACAAAAAGATAGGATAAAAATAAACCAGTAATATTTCTTCATTATATTTTTCATTTAAATAACTGCATCAATATTTTTACAGCTGACAGGATTTGTTTTCCCATACAGGTGCATTATTTGTTAAAAAAAATTTGGTTTATTGTTACACACAATGGTGCTACATAGCCTTCCCAGCTTGGTGCCTTCTTTTAATACTTACTGATTAAAAAATAAATAATAAATACATTTTATTCAGGAAAAGTACATACAGTTGATTTACAAACATAATGATGGATTTATAGGCAGAGCTAGTACATACAATACCTAAAGCCACTAATACTCATAGCATTTCGGGCAAGGTGTGGGGGAAAAAAAAACACAGAGTAAAACTTAATAGTAATCGGGATTAGGTATAAATTGTGTTGAAAGAAGGAATAAAAAATACAAAAGGGGGTTAACATAGCATAAATCAGCAATTGCACATGTTGGTGAACAGCGTTGTTTAAGGGGCATATCGAAAAATATCGTTATAAATTAAAATTGTTCAATTTGCTTATAAATTTTTTTATGGAATGGTTATAGAAAGGGCTGCAACTGGTCCAAGTTTCACCATCACACCCTAAACAGAAAAGGAGAATAAAAATACACAACGTATTATGCAACGAATGTTCAACATTCTCAAATAATCTCAGGGAACACATGTGTCAACTAAAATGTCTACTATGTGCTGTAGAAGCACAAACTCTTGTAATAATTGTAATATGTATGTGCAATATATTTATATTTAATTTTTTTTTTCTTTTTATTTTTGTTTATTTTTTTTTTTTTGGCCAATTTTTTTTCTCCTTTGTTATCAAGGGATTTGCATGAAACTTGCACACCTTGCTCAATGGATGCCTATCTGCAAGGTGCCAATTATGAACGAAATCTGTCGAAGTCAAGCTCAGCTACAGGTGGCCGAACTTGGATCTTTATTTTACTCTGGAAAGTAATTTACACCTTCAAATTACTTCAGAGCTTTCATTTATTAATCAATTTACATGCAAATTACACCTTATATGTAGCGTTTGTGCTTCTACAGACTCTAGTAGACATTTTAGTCCAAAGTCTATTTGTTGATTTTATAAAAATTTATAAATATCATATATTGCATATTTTTTTAGTAGGGTAACTTTGAAAAATTATATTATTGCACTAAACACTTTTTTGATAAAACTGATCACTAGAATCCTTTATTATGTGCTTAATTTAATATCTGAGTGTTATAGAAATGATTTTAGTTGACACATGTGTTCCCTGAAACTATTTGAAAATTCGTTGCATAATTCGTTGTTTATTTTTTTTCTCCTTTTCTGTTTAGGGTGTGATGATGAAACTTGGACCAGCTGCAGCCCTTTCTATAACCATTTCATAAAAACATTTATAAGCAAATTGAACCACTTTTAATTTTACACCGATATGCCCCCTTAAAAAATAGCAAGACATGGGTTGACATTTAGGAGGTAAGTTAGGTTACATGGAGTTGATTTGGCAGTACTTGGTTTAACTCTTAAACTGGTTGAGAGAGGTACAGCCTTTGACATGATTCGGGAGGTCATTCCACATTCTGGGTCCCTTGATTTGTAGAGCACTTCTAGTTTGGTTACACACAGCCAAACTGAGTAACAGGAAGAGGTCTTGGACACAAATTTGTTCCATGCTAAATGTAGAGGAATCAGCTGAGTATTCCTCAAATAAAATAAGTTGCCTCAGCTTATAAGGTAAATAAAATAAGCATTTCTCAAATAAGTAGCTGCCTCACCTCACTGCCTTACTGCTACATAGCCTTCCCGGCATGGTGCCTTCTTTTGATAATTACTTGTTCCACACCCAAATTGTATAACAGGAAGAGGTCTTGGACCCCTACTTCCCTCTCTCTTTTAATAATCTATATAGTCATAATTATAGCTTTAAGTATTCAATGAATAAAGTTTTTGACATTTTTACCCTTTTCCTTACCTAACATCATTTGTGCAGCATATTTTTATTTTATGTCTCACCCAGATTTAATTTCAAAATAAAACCAAACTAAATAAATTAGAAATAGGAATGTATAGCTAAGGTACACCCTTACTACTAGGTGAACAGGCGCATTTGGTGATAGTAAATGATCCCATCAGGCAGGGCTCATCACCTTCTCTCATATTTCATGTTCACCAGTGTTTATTTACTTAATAACTACTGGTATTATATCTTGCTATTATAAAACTAATTCTACTATCATCAAACACATATTTACTTCAAGTTTCAAGCAGAGAATGCATATATAACTAACACGAAGGATTCCTCTTCACTAGATTCACCAGCTATAATATTTTGGTCATGTTCCAATATCATAAATCGATCCCAGTGTTATGTAGTAGAGAAAAAATTACTTATATCCAGTTTACGTAAAGCTACGAGTGGTCGAAACAACACTTAAATCCCGGAATGAACTTACGAAGGTTTTTCCACTTAGGGTAGTTAATTGAATACAGACGTAGCCGCCACGAAGGCGCTAAGACGGAAAACGCTCTTAGCTAAGAGGAAAAACCTTCGTAAGTACCTTCCTGAATCCGGCCCCAGTTCATTGCTGAGTAAATTATATTATAAATCTTAACTGCTACAGATTCAAATATGTGAACTCAAATTGTGAATATTAATGATTATTAAATTACTGAGCAACAATCAAAGTAAACACATGAATTACCAATCATCATTTCTGGTAATAATCTATTCAATATAATGATTCTACAAAATTGTATAAGAATCAAATTAGGGGAATTAAATTTGTACGAAAGGAGTCTTAGCTTTAAGAAGATTTCTATGATATCGTTTCGTCATTCGTCCTCGTGATCACAGGATCTCCACATAGAAGGAATTAGAGGTGAATAGCTCGAATGAAGAAAAAGCGACTCGATGACTCCTCACATACGGGCTGAAATTTAAAGAATATTAAGTAGCATTGGAATAGGCTACTTTTAAGCTCAATATTCATGAAATAGAAGAAATGTCGAATTGGTACTAACGTTCGATTTGGGGTCTTCTCACTATGTAACGACAGACTACTCACAAATATACAATCTTAGATGATGCATCAAGAAAGAAACCTATACTTAACGTGAGTGTATGGAATATTGAAGTCTGCCGATATCGCGTCTGCCAGTCCCAGACGTTCACTGCATTGTACGCGTATTTGTGGGGTTTGGCTTTAATTGTAGACGCGTTATTGGCTGGCTGGGCACTATAGAGCACGTGGAGGAATAATTATTCACTATTAGTTGGGTATCAGCGTAATTCTTGCCGATAACTCCCAATCACCACGTGTCTCGCCACTCTTCACGCCAGGACCCTCCTCTCTCGCACGCTGTCGTCTCCACAATGGCGTCGCCGCCTTCCCCAACCCGGCTCTCGAATTCACCACAGAAATTATTAATCACGAATAATTCTTTTCCGCGCAATTATGGATGAAATGCGTTAATGAGGACTGGGTTGCAATTATAGGGGTTTAAATATTATCATATTCTCGTATTATGGTGTTAAACGAGAAATGGAGAAGATTTTAGTTTTCTCCATGGCATTCGCGCATGACAGAAAAAACTATTACTTGATAACAATTGCAACTAATAACTCACGGTTTGAGATTATTGGGAGTTATATTATCCGTAAGTAATTATTACACGGAATACTGATGATTTTAGAGAACCACATTCAATTCTCTAACCCATTGGTAATAAACGTGTCTAACTAGACATTATCTGACGCAATGTTGCTACTCTATTTCATGAGAATTCTAGCATTAATACGCAGATGCAATGGTTAGTTTATGTTGACACGACTGTTAGTAAAATTAGTAACTACTGTAGTTAGTATATAATGATAATGATTTATTATAATACAATAGTAGTGGATTAGTGTTGGAAATTTCTAACAGTGGTCTTGGCTCATGAAACGTTAGAAGATAGTCGAGGCTCATGAAACGTTAGAAGGTCGTCGTGGCTCATGAAACATTGGAAGGTGAGTGTGGCTCATGGAACATTACAAGGTGGGTGTGGCTCGTGAAGCATTATAAGATGTCAGTGGCTCATGAAATATTATAAGGTTGGCGTGGCTCAAGAAACATTAGAAGGTGGAAGTGGCTCATGAATCAATAGAGGGTGGGCGTGGCTCATGGAACATTAGAAGGTGGGTGTGGCTCATGGAACATTAGAAGGTGGGTGTGGCTCTTGAAACATTAGAAGGTAGGTGTGGCTCATGAAAAATTAGAATCTGGGCGTGGCTCACGAAACATTAAAATGTGGTCGTGGTTCATGAAACATTAGAAGGTGGTCGTGGCACATGAAACATTAGAAGGTGGTAGTAGCTCATAAAATATTAGGAGGTGGGCGTCGCTCATGAAACATTAGATTGTGGTCATGGCTCATAAAACATTAGAAGGTAGTCGTGGCTCATGAAATATTAGAAGGTGGTCGTGGCTTATGAAATATTAGAAGGTGGGTGTGGTTCAAGAAACATTATAAGGCAGTCGTGGGTCATGAAACATTAAAAGGTAGTTGTGGCTCATGAAAAAAAATTGACGGTGGTTGTGCCTAATGAAACATTAGAAGGTGGGCGTGAGTAATGAGACATTAGAAGGTGGGCGTGGGTAATGAGACATTAGAAGGTGGGCGTGACTCATGAAAGATTAGAAGGTGGGCGTGGGTAATGAGACATTAGAAGGTGGGCGTGAGTAATGAGACATTAGAAGGTGGGCGTGGGTAATGAGACATTAGAAGGTGGGAGTGGCTCATAAAACATTAGAAGGTGGGTTTAGCTCATTAAAAATTTGAATGGCGGCGTGAGTCATGAAACATTAATATGTGGTCCTGGGTCATGAAACATTTAAAAGTGGTCGTGGCTCACGAAACATTAATAGATGGGATTGGCTCATGAAACATTAGAAGGTGGGCGTGGCTCAAGAAACATTAGCAGGTGAGTGTAGCTCATTAAAAGTTTGAATGTGGTCCTGGGTCATGAAACATTGAAAAGTGGTCGTGGCTCATGAAACATTAAAAGATGGGATTGGCTCATGAAACATTAGAAGGTGGGCGTGGCTAATGAAACATAAGGTGAGCATGGCTCATGAAACAATTTAAGGTGGTCGTGTTTGATGAAACATTAAAAGGTGGTCATTGCTCATGAAACACTAGAAGGTGGGCGTGGCTCATGAAACATTAGAAGGTGGGAGTGGCTCATGAAACACTAGAAGGTGGGCGTGGCTCATGAAACACTAGAAGGTGGGAGTGGCTCATGAAATATTAGGTGGGCGTGGCTCATGAAACATTTTATGGTGGTCGTGGGTCATGGAACATTGGAAGGTGGTCGTAACTCATGAAATATTAGAAGGTGGGCGTGGCTCATGAAACATTAGAAGGTGGTCGTGGCTCATGAAATATTAAAAGGTGGTCGTGGCTCATGAAACACTAGATGGTTGGCGTGGCTCATTAAAAATTAGGAGGTGGGTGTGGCTCATGGAACATAAGAAGGTAGGCGTGGCACATGAAAAATTTGAATGTGCGCGTGGCTCATGAAACGTTAGGTGGGAGTGGTTCTTCAAACATTAGAAGGTGGGCGTGGCTCATGAAAAATTAGAATGCGGGCGTGGCTCATGAATTATTAGAAGGTAGGTGTGGCTCATGGAACTTTGGTAGGTGGCTGTGGCTTTTAAAACATTAGAAGGTAGGTATGGCTCATGAAAAAATAGAATCTGGGCGTGGCTCATGAAACATTAGAAGGTGGGTGTGTATCATGGAACATTTGAAGGTAGGAGTGGCTCATGAAAAATTAGAATGTGGGCGTGGCTCATGAAATATTAGGTGGGCGTGGCTCATGAAACACTAGAAGGTGGGCGTGGCTTACGAAACACTAGGAGGTGGGCGTGTCTCATGAAACACTAGAAGGTGGGCGTAGCTTATTAAACATTACAATGTTGTAGTGGCTCATGAAATATAAAAAGGTGGTCGTGGTTCATGAAACATTAGAAGGTGGGAGTGGCTCATGAAAAATTAGAAGGTGGATGTGGCTCATGGAACATTAAAAGGTGGGCGTGGCACATAAAAAATTAGAATGTGGGCGTGGCTCATGAAATATTAGAAGGTGGTCGCGGCTCATGAAACACTAGGTGTGCGTGACTCATGAAACACTAGAAGGTGGGCGTGGCTCAAGAAACATTAGAAGGTTGTCGTGGTTCATGAAACATTACAATTTGGGCGTGGCTCATGAAAAATTATTAGGTGGTCGTTCCTCATAAAGATTAGAAGGTGGTCGTAGCTCATGACACATTAGAAGTTAGTCGTGGCTCATGAAACATTAGAAGGAGGGTGTGGCTCATGAAACATAAAAAGGTGATCGTCACTAATGAAACATTAGAAGGTGGGCGTAGGTCATGAAAAATTAAAATGTGGTCGAGGACCATGAAACATTAAAAGGTGGTCGTGGTTCATGCAAAATTAAAAGGTGGTCGTGGCTTATGAAACATTAAAAGGTGGTCGGCTTATGAAACATTAAAAGGTGGTCGTGTCTCATGAAATATTAGAAGGTGGTCGAGACTTATGAAACATTAAAAGGTGGGCGTGGCTCATGAAACATTAGAAGGTTTTCGTGACTCAAGAAAGATTAAAAAAGTGGTCGTTGCTCATGAAACATTGAAAGGTGGTTGTGGCTCATGAAACATTAGAAGGTGTTACTGGCTCAAAAAATATTAGAAGGTAGGCGTGGCTCATGAAATATTGGAAGGTGGTCGTGACTCATGGAATATTAGAAGGTGGTCGTGACTCATGGAATATTAGAAGGTGTTCGTGGCTCATGAAACATTAAAAAGTGGTCGTAGCTCATGAAACATGAAAAGATGGTCGTGGCTAATGAAACATTAGGTGGGAGTGGCTCATGGAAAATTAGGAGGTGGGTGTGGCTCATGGAACATTAGAAGGTCGGCGTGGAACATGAAAAATTTGAATGTGGGCGTGGCTCATGAAACGTTAGAAGGTGGGAGTGGTTCCTGAAACATTAGATGGTGGGAGTGGCTCATGAAAAATTAGAATGTGGGCTTAGCTCATGAAATATTAGATGGTCCGTGTGGCTCATGGAACATTAGAAGGTGGGTGTGCCTCAGGAAACTTTAGAATTTTGGCGTGGTTCATGAAAAATTAAAAGGTGGTCTTTCTTTATAAACATTAGAAGGTGGTCGTGGCTCATGAAACATTAGAAGGTCGCCGTAGCGCACGAACCATTAGAAGGTGGTTGTGGCTCATGAACCATTAGGAGGAGTGTGTGGCTCATGAAACATAAAATGGTGGGCGTCGCTAATGAAACATTAGAAGGTGGTCATGGTTCATGACACATTAAAAGATCGTCGAGGCTCATGAAACATTAAAAAGGTTGTCGGTGCTCATGAAACTTTAGAAGGTGTTATTATCTCATGAAATATTAGAAGGTGGGCGTGGCTCACGAAACATTAAAAGGTGGTCGTGGCTTATGAAACATTAAAAGTTGGTCGTAGCTCATGCAGCATTAATAGGTGGTCGTGGCTCATGAAACATTTAAAAGGTGGTCGTTGTTCATGAAACATTAAAAGGTGGTCGTGGCTCATGAAATATTCGAAGGTGGTCGTAGTTTATGAAACATTATAAGGGGGGCGTGGCTCATGAAATATTAGAAGGTGGTCGTGGCTTATGAAACATTAAAAGGTGGTCGTGGCTCATGAAACATTAAAAAGGTGGTCGTTGCTCATGGAACATTAAAAGGTGGTCGTGGCTCATGAAACATTAGGTGTTAGTATCTCATGAAATATTAGAAAGTAGGCGTGGATGACGAAAAATTAGGTGGTCGTGGCTCATGACACATTAGAAGGTGGTCGTGGCTCATGAAATATTAGAAGCTGGGCGTTGATCATGAAATATCAGAAGGTTGACGTGGTTCATGAAATATTAGAAGGTGGTCGTGGCTCATGAAACAATAGAAGGTGGTCGTGACTCGTGAAATATAAGAAGGTGGACGTGGCTCATGAAATATTAGAAGGTGTTCGTGGCTCATGAAACATTGGAATGTGTGCGTGACTCATAAAATATTAGAAGGAGGTCGTCGCTCATGAAACACTCGAAGGTGGGCTTTGCTCACGAAACACTAAAAGATGGGCGTGGATCACGAAACATTAGAAGGTGGGAGTGGCTCATGAAACATAAGAAGTTGGGCGTGGCACATGAAAAATTAGAATGTGGGCGTGGCTCATGAAACGTTAGAAGGTGGGAGTGGCTCTTGAAACATTAGAAGGTGTGTGTGGCTCATGGAACATTGGAGGTGGGTATGGCTCATGGAACATTAGAACGTGAGACTGGCTCATAAAAAATTAGAATGTGGGCTTGGTTCATGAAACATTAGTAGGTGGGTGTGGCTAATGAAACATTTGAAGGTGGTCTTGGCTCATTAAATGTTAGAAGGTAGTCGTGGTTCATGAAACGTTAGAAGGTCGTCGTGGCTCATGAAACACTAGAAGGTGGGAGTGCCTTATGAAACACTAGAAGGTGGGCGTTGCTCAAGAAACACTAGAAGGTATTCGTGGATCACGAAACAGTAGAAGGTGGGCGTGGCTTGTGAAACACTAGAAGGTGGGCGTGGCTTATGAAACACTCGAAGATGGATGTGGCTCATGAAACATAAGAATGTGAACTTGGATCATTAAACTTTAGAAGGTGGATGTGGCTCATGAAACATTAGAAAATGGGCGTGGTTCATGACACATTAGAAGGTGAGCTTGAATCATGACATATTAGAGGGTGGATGTGGCTCATGAAACATTAGAAGGTGGTCGTTCCGCATAAACATTAGAAAGTGGTCGTAGCTCATGATACATTAAAAGGTGTTCGTAGCTCATGAAACATTAGAAGGTGAGCGTGGCTCATGAAACACTAAAAGGTGCGCGTGGCTCATGAAACAGTAGAAGGTGGGCGTGGCTCAAGAAACACTAAATGGTGGGAGTGGCTCAAGAAACAATAGAAGGTGGGCATGGCTCATGAAACACTAGAAGGTGGGAGTGCCTTATGAAACACTAGAAGGTGGGCGTGGCTCATGAAACACTAGAAGGTGGGAGTGGCTCATGAAATATTAGAAGGTGGGCGTGGTTCATGAAATATTAGAAAGTGGGCGTGGCTCATAAAACATTAGAAGGTGGTCGTGGCTCATGAAACACTAGAAGGTGGGCGTGGCTCATGAAATAATAAAGGGTGGTCGTGGCTCATGAAACATTAGAAGGTGGTCGTGGCGCATGAAATATTAAAAGGTGGTCGTGGCTCATGAAACATTACAAAGTGGTCGTGGCTCATGAAACATGAAAAGGTGGTCGTGGGTCATGAAACATTAGAAGGTGGGAGTGGCTTATGAAAAATTATGAGGTAGGTGTTGCTCATGGAATATTAGAAGGTGGGCGTGGCACTTGAAAAATTAGAATGTGGGCGTGGCTCATGAAACGTTAGAAGGTGGGAATGGCTCTTGAAACATTAGAAGGTGGGAGTAGCTCATGAAAAATTAGAATGTGGGCGTGGCTCATGAAATATTAGAAGGTGCGTGTGGCTCATGGAACATTAGAAAGTGGGTGTGGCTCTCGAATCATAAAAAGGTGTGCGTCGCTAATGAAACATTAGAAGGTAGGCATGGTTCATGAAAAATTAAAATGTGGTCGTAGTTCATGAAACATTAGAAGGTGGTCGTGGCTCATGTACCATTAGAAGCTGGTCGTGGCTCATGAACCATTAGGAGGAGGGTGTAACTCATGAAACATAAAAAGTTGAGCGTCGCTAGTGAAACATTAGAAGGTGGGCGTGGCTCATGTAAAATTAATATGTGGTCGTGGTTCATGAAACATTAGAAGGTGGTCGTGGCTCATTAAACATTGAAAGGTGGTCGTGGCTCATGAAATATTGAAAGGTGGTCGTGGCTCATGAAACATTGAAAGGTGGTCGTGGCTCTTGCAACATTAAAAGGTGGTCGTTGCTCATGAAACATTAAAAAGGTGGTCGTGGCTCATGAAACATTAAAAGTTGGTCGTAGCTTATGCAGCATTAAAAGGTGGTCGTGGCTAATGAAACATTTAAAAGGTGGTCGTTGTTCGTGAAATATTAAAAGGTGGTCGTGGCTCATGAAATATTAGAAGGTGGTCGTAGCTTATGAAACATTAAAAGGTGGGCGTGGCTCATGAAATATTAGAAGGTGGTCGTGGCTTATGAAACATTAAAAGGAGGTCGTGGCTCATGAAACATTAGAGGGTGGTCGCTACTCATGAAACATTAAAAGGTGGTCATGGCTCATGAAACATTAAAAAGGTGGTCGTTGCTCATGAAACATTAAAAGGTGGTCGTGGCTTATGAAACATTAGAAGGTGTTAGTATCTCATGAAATATTAGAAGGTGGGCGTTGATCATGAAATATCAGAATGTGGGCGTGGCTCCCGAAATATTAGAAGGTGGTCGTGGCTCATGAAATATAAGAAGGTGGACGTGGCTCATGAAATATTAGGTGTTCGTGGCTCATGAAACATTGGAAGGTGTGCGTGACTCATGGAACATTAGAAGGTGGGAATGGCTCATGAAAAATTAGGAGGTAGGGGTGGCTCATGAGACATTGGAAGGTGGGCGTGGCACATGAAAAATTAGAATGTGTGCGTGGCTTATGAAATATTAAGTAGGCGTGGCTCATGAAACATTAGAAGGTGGGTGTGGCTCATGAAAAGTTTGAATCTGGGCGTGGCTCATGAAACATTAGAAGGTGGGTGTGGCTCATGGATTATTGGAGGTGGGTGTGGCTCTTGAAGCATTAGAAGGTGGGTGTGGCTCATGAAAAATTTGAATCTGGGCGTGGCTCATGAAACATTAGAAGGTGGTTGTGGCTCATGGAACATTAGAAGGTGGGAATGGCTCATGAAAAATTAGGAGGTAGGTGTGGCTCATGAGACATTGGAAAGTGGTCGTGGCTCATGAATCACTAGAAGGTGGGCGTGGCTCTTGAAACACTAGAAGGTGGGCGTGGCTCATGAAACACTAGAAGGTGGTCGTGGCTCATGAAACATTAGAAGGTTGTCGTAGCTCATGAAACATAAAATGGTGGGAGTCGCTTATGAAACATTAGAAGGTTGGCGTTGCCCAAGAAAAATTAAAATGTGGTCGTGGTTCATGAAACATTAGAAGGTGGAGTGGCTCATGAAATATTAGAAGGTGGTCGTGGCTCATGAAACAATAGAAGGTGGTCGTGACTCGTGAAATATAAGAAGGTGGACGTGGCTCATGAAATATTAGAAGGTGTTCGTGGCTCATGAAACATTGGAATGTGTGCGTGACTCATAAAATATTAGAAGGAGGTCGTCGCTCATGAAACACTCAAAGGTGGGCTTTGCTCACGAAACACTAAAAGATGGGCGTGGATCACGAAACATTAGAAGGTGGGAGTGGCTCATGAAACATAAGAAGTTGGGCGTGGCACATGAAAAATTAGAATGTGGGCGTGGCTCATGAAACGTTAGAAGGTGGGAGTGGCTCTTGAAACATTAGAAGGTGGGTGTGGCTCATGGAACATTGGAGGTGGGTATGGCTCATGGAACATTAGAACGTGAGACTGGCTCATAAAAAATTAGAATGTGGGCTTGGTTCATGAAACATTAGAAGGTGGGTGTGGCTAATGAAACATTTGAAGGTGGTCTTGGCTCATTAAATGTTAGAAGGTAGTCGTGGTTCATGAAACGTTAGAAGGTCGTCGTGGCTCATGAAACACTAGAAGGTGGGAGTGCCTTATGAAACACTAGAAGGTGGGCGTTGCTCAAGAAACACTAGAAGGTATTCGTGGATCACGAAACAGTAGAAGGTGGGCGTGGCTTGTGAAACACTAGAAGGTGGGCGTGGCTTATGAAACACTCGAAGGTGGATGTGGCTCATGAAACATAAGAATGTGAACTTGGATCATTAAACTTTAGAAGGTGGATGTGGCTCATGAAACATTAGAAAATGGGCGTGGTTCATGACACATTAGAAGGTGAGCTTGAATCATGACATATTAGAGGGTGGATGTGGCTCATGAAACATTAGAAGGTGGTCGTTCCGCATAAACATTAGAAAGTGGTCGTAGCTCATGATACATTAAAAGGTGTTCGTAGCTCATGAAACATTAGAAGGTGAGCGTGGCTCATGAAACACTAAAAGGTGCGCGTGGCTCATGAAACAGTAGAAGGTGGGCGTGGCTCAAGAAACACTAAATGGTGGGAGTGGCTCAAGAAACAATAGAAGGTGGGCATGGCTCATGAAACACTAGAAGGTGGGAGTGCCTTATGAAACACTAGAAGGTGGGCGTGGCTCATGAAACACTAGAAGGTGGGAGTGGCTCATGAAATATTAGAAGGTGGGCGTGGTTCATGAAATATTAGAAAGTGGGCGTGGCTCATAAAACATTAGAAGGTGGTCGTGGCTCATGAAACACTAGAAGGTGGGCGTGGCTCATGAAATAATAAAGGGTGGTCGTGGCTCATGAAACATTAGAAGGTGGTCGTGGCGCATGAAATATTAAAAGGTGGTCGTGGCTCATGAAACATTACAAAGTGGTCGTGGCTCATGAAACATGAAAAGGTGGTCGTGGGTCATGAAACATTAGAAGGTGGGAGTGGCTTATGAAAAATTATGAGGTAGGTGTTGCTCATGGAATATTAGAAGGTGGGCGTGGCACTTGAAAAATTAGAATGTGGGCGTGGCTCATGAAACGTTAGAAGGTGGGAATGGCTCTTGAAACATTAGAAGGTGGGAGTAGCTCATGAAAAATTAGAATGTGGGCGTGGCTCATGAAATATTAGAAGGTGCGTGTGGCTCATGGAACATTAGAAAGTGGGTGTGGCTCTCGAATCATAAAAAGGTGTGCGTCGCTAATGAAACATTAGAAGGTAGGCATGGTTCATGAAAAATTAAAATGTGGTCGTAGTTCATGAAACATTAGAAGGTGGTCGTGGCTCATGTACCATTAGAAGCTGGTCGTGGCTCATGAACCATTAGGAGGAGGGTGTAACTCATGAAACATAAAAAGTTGAGCGTCGCTAGTGAAACATTAGAAGGTGGGCGTGGCTCATGTAAAATTAATATGTGGTCGTGGTTCATGAAACATTAGAAGGTGGTCGTGGCTCATTAAACATTGAAAGGTGGTCGTGGCTCATGAAATATTGAAAGGTGGTCGTGGCTCATGAAACATTGAAAGGTGGTCGTGGCTCTTGCAACATTAAAAGGTGGTCGTTGCTCATGAAACATTAAAAAGGTGGTCGTGGCTCATGAAACATTAAAAGTTGGTCGTAGCTTATGCAGCATTAAAAGGTGGTCGTGGCTAATGAAACATTTAAAAGGTGGTCGTTGTTCGTGAAATATTAAAAGGTGGTCGTGGCTCATGAAATATTAGAAGGTGGTCGTAGCTTATGAAACATTAAAAGGTGGGCGTGGCTCATGAAATATTAGAAGGTGGTCGTGGCTTATGAAACATTAAAAGGAGGTCGTGGCTCATGAAACATTAGAGGGTGGTCGCTACTCATGAAACATTAAAAGGTGGTCATGGCTCATGAAACATTAAAAAGGTGGTCGTTGCTCATGAAACATTAAAAGGTGGTCGTGGCTTATGAAACATTAGAAGGTGTTAGTATCTCATGAAATATTAGAAGGTGGGCGTTGATCATGAAATATCAGAATGTGGGCGTGGCTCCCGAAATATTAGAAGGTGGTCGTGGCTCATGAAATATAAGAAGGTGGACGTGGCTCATGAAATATTAGGTGTTCGTGGCTCATGAAACATTGGAAGGTGTGCGTGACTCATGGAACATTAGAAGGTGGGAATGGCTCATGAAAAATTAGGAGGTAGGGGTGGCTCATGAGACATTGGAAGGTGGGCGTGGCACATGAAAAATTAGAATGTGTGCGTGGCTTATGAAATATTAAGTAGGCGTGGCTCATGAAACATTAGAAGGTGGGTGTGGCTCATGAAAAGTTTGAATCTGGGCGTGGCTCATGAAACATTAGAAGGTGGGTGTGGCTCATGGATTATTGGAGGTGGGTGTGGCTCTTGAAGCATTAGAAGGTGGGTGTGGCTCATGAAAAATTTGAATCTGGGCGTGGCTCATGAAACATTAGAAGGTGGTTGTGGCTCATGGAACATTAGAAGGTGGGAATGGCTCATGAAAAATTAGGAGGTAGGTGTGGCTCATGAGACATTGGAAAGTGGTCGTGGCTCATGAATCACTAGAAGGTGGGCGTGGCTCTTGAAACACTAGAAGGTGGGCGTGGCTCATGAAACACTAGAAGGTGGTCGTGGCTCATGAAACATTAGAAGGTTGTCGTAGCTCATGAAACATAAAATGGTGGGAGTCGCTTATGAAACATTAGAAGGTTGGCGTTGCCCAAGAAAAATTAAAATGTGGTCGTGGTTCATGAAACATTAGAAGGTGGAGTGGCTCATGAAAAATTAGAAGGTGGTCGTGGCTCATGAATCACTTGAAGGTAGGCGTGGCTCTTGAAACACTAGAAGGTGGGCGTGGCTCATGAAACACTAGAAGGTGGTCGTGGCTCATGAAACATTTGAAGGTTGTCGTAGCTCATGAAACATAAAATGGTGGGAGTCGCTTATGAAACATTAGAAGGTTGGCGTTGCCCAAGAAAAATTAAAATGTGGTCGTGGTTCATGAAACATTAGAAGGTGGAGTGGCTCATGAAAAATTAGAAGGTGGGTGTGGCTGAAGGAACATTAGAAGGTGGGCGTGGCACATGAGAAATTAGAAGGTGGCCGTGGCTCATGAAACACTAGAAGGTATGCGTGGCTCATGAAACACTAGAAGATGGGCGTGGCTCACGAAACACTGGAAGGTGGGCGTGGCTCATGAAACACTGGAAGGTAGGCATGGCTCATGAAACATTAGAAGGTGCACGTGACTCATGAATTATTTGAAGGGGGGCGTGGCTAATGAAACATTTGATGGTGGTCGTGGCTCATAAAATATTAGAAGGTGGGCGTGGCTCATGAAACACTAGCAGGTGGGCGTGGCTAATGAAGCACTAGAAGGTGGGAGTGACTCATGAAACACTTGAAGGTGGGCGTGGCTAATGAAACATTTGATGGTGGTCGTGGCTCATGAAACATTGGAAGGTGGGCGTGGCTCATGAAATATTAGAAGGTGGGCGTGGCTCACGAAACATTAGAAGGTGGTCGTAGCTCATGAAACATTAGATGGTGGGCGTGGCTCATAAAACACTAGAAGGTGGGCGTGGCTCACGAAACACTAGAAGGGGGTCGTTGCTCATGAAACATTAAAAGGTGGTCGTGGCTCATAAAATACTAGAAGGTGGGCGTGGCTCACGAAACACTAGGTGGTCGTGGCTCATGAAACATTAAAAGTGGTCGTGGCTCATGAAACATTAAAAGTGGTCGTGGCTCATGAAACATGAAAAATTGGTCGTGGCTCATGAAACATTAGAAGGTGGGAGTGGCTCATGAAATATTAGGAAGTGAATGTGTCTCATGAAAAATTAGAATGTGGGCTTGGTTCACGAAACATTAGAAGGTGGGTGTGGCTAATGAAACATTTGAAGTGGTTGTGGGATATCTGGGGCTTGACTCAATTATTCAATTATTTACTTATTTGATTTAATAAACGAAGGACCACCCACTTTTGAGAAAAGAGGGAAAACTAATAAAAGTGATCATTAAAATAATACTAGAGAACCAGTGTCTATGGATAATTGTTAAAGGGATAATCACTTGAAATAATGAATGGACTGTATGATTAATTAATTAAAGTCAGAGCCTCAAACACCTACATTGGAGGGGGGGGGGGTATTTCTAGAACTTCATATACGTCTAGGAACTAGTGTGGTTCGCCACCAGTTCATTGCTGAGTAAATTATATTATAAATCTTAACTGCTACAGATTCAAATATGTGAACTCAAATTGTGAATATTAATGATTATTAAATTACTGAGCAACAATCAAAGTAAACACATGAATTACCAATCATCATTTCTGGTAATAATCTATTCAATATAATGATCCTACAAAATTGTATAAGAATCAAATTAGGGGAATTAAATTTGTACGAAAGGAGTCTTAGCTTTAAGACGATTTCTATGATATCGTTTCGTCATTCGTCCTCGTGATCACAGGATCTCCACATAGAAGGAATTAGAGGTGAATAGCTCGAATGAAGAAAAAGCGACTCGATGACTCCTCACATACGGGCTGAAATTTAAAGAATATTAAGTAGCATTGGAATAGGCTACTTTTAAGCTCAATATTCATGAAATAGAAGAAATGTCGAATTGGTACTAACGTTGGATTTGGGGTCTTCTCACTATGTAACGACAGACTACTCACAAATATACAATCTTAGATGATGCATCAAGAAAGAAACCTATACTTAACGTGAGTGTATGGAATATTGAAGTCTGCCGATATCGCGTCTGCCAGTCCCAGACGTTCACTGCGTTGTACGCGTATTTGTGGGGTTTGGCTTTAATTGTAGATGCGTTATTGGCTGGCTGGGCACTATAGAGCACGTGGAGGAATAATTATTCACTATTAGTTGGGTATCAGCGTAATTCTTGCCGATAACTCCCAATCACCACGTGTCTCGCCACTCTTCACGCCAGGACCCTCCTCTCTCGCACGCTGTCGTCTCCACAATGGCGTCGCCGCCTTCCCCAACCTGGCTCTCGCATTCACCACAGAAATTATTAATCACGAATAATTATTTTCCGCGCGATTATGGATGAAATGCGTTAATGAGGTCTGGGTTGCAATTATAGGGGTTTAAATATTATCATATTCTCGTTTTATGGTGTTAAACGAGAAATGGAGAAGATTTTAGTTTTCTCCATGGCATTCGCGCGTGACAGAAAAAACTATTACTTGATAACAATTGTAACTAATAAATTTCGGTTTGAGATTATTGGGAGTTATATTATCCGTAAGTATTATTACACAGAATACTGATGATTTTAGAGAACCACATTCAATTCTCTAACCCATTGGTAATAAACGTGTCTAACTAGACATTATCTGACGCAATGTTGCTACTCTATTTCATGAGAATTCTAGCATTAATACACAGATGCAATGGTTAGTTTATGTTGACACGACTGTTAGTAAAATTAGTAACTACTGTAGTTAGTATATAATGATAATGATTTATTATAATACTATAGTAGTTTATTAGTGTTGGAAATTTCCAACATAACTCAGGGGGGAGAATTCTCGGGTCGCAGTGCAATGTTGAGTACTGACGTACCTATCCCGAAGTTAGTATTAATGTTAGTATGTTAGTACACACATAACGGATGTCCCGTAATTGTCAAGGACATACAAGAAATTTAAGTCTTGTAAAGGAAATCATGTTGAATGAAACATGGAATTGTGAATCATCTAAAGTTAATGACTAATAAAGCTTACAATATACTCTGTGACTGGTGTCGCTATGACATGTAACGGTTATGTTATTAAGTCTTAAAGTTTTATAAACACTTAGATACTCTAGATGAAATAATGGTATAGTTGATAGCCTATACTAACAAATTAAGGATTAAATCATACAATTTAAAGTAACTGAGAATCCACTGTGAGGTGAATGTCTTGGGTCATTGTGACTTGTAACTGATTTGTTACTTGACATCACAACACAGCATCATCATGATTACTCAAATTGGATGGGAAATTATTTGCTCCTAGTCAGAGCTATAATAGGCTTGCAGTTTCCGTTTGCATTGTTGAGCAGCTGCTCTAGTGGGGCGGGTGCTCGGTGGAACTGAATTGAAATATTAGATGACATTATTATACAGTAAAGTATTATTGGGTCATTCAAGATCAAGGAGACTCTGACACTACGGTAAGGTCACTGTCTAGGGTCGCTGTGACTTGTAACTATTGAGTTACTAGACAATAACATCACGGAGCATCACGATCACCCCAAAATCAAATGATGAAATTTAATTTAATATGTACTGCCGTGCAGTAGTCATTCTGACTGATGGTATAACTAAGTTGCTAACTAGCTAAAATAGTGTAATATTAGAGAACTGAAAAGGTTTATTCATTAAAATCAAGGAAGATTCTGAGTCGACAGTGAGATTAGTAGCCGTCATTCTGACTTATGAGCTAATTGAATTGCAGCTCATAGGTTTGACACTGTAAACTCATTAATACATCCTCAACCTTTAAATGAAAATTGAGTTTATCAAATCAGTCTCTTTAAGTATAGTCAACTGTAATTAATTGTGAGTACAGACTAGGCTAGTACTCAGTTGACACTAACTAAAGTCCCTAAACCTACCTAAATAAATGGTTTAAATTTCTAACCTACCTAAGTAGAGGACTAAGCTAATTGTGATAACCCACTAATTCTTAGTGAAGTTACTCTAGCTAAATTGTGAGCAACAATGTACTCAAATTAACATTGGGAGCTGTATTGAACTCGTGAACAGGTTGAGCTATATTGAGCTCGTTAACATTGTGAGCTATATTGAGCTCGTTAACAGTTAACAGAGTGAGCTATATTGAGCTCGTTATTAACATGGTGAGCTATATTGAGCTCGAACTAACAGAGCTATATTGAGCTCGTTAACAGAGTTAACAGAGTGAGCTATATTGAGCTCGTTAACAGAGTGAGCTATATTGAGCTCGTTAACAGGGTGAGCTATATTGAGCTCGTTAACAGTTAACAGGGTGAGCTATATTGAGCTCGTTAACAGAGTGAGCTATATTGAGCTCCTTAACAGTTAACAGAGTGAGCTATATTGAGCTCGAACTAACGAGGTGGAGTATTGTAGCGTTCAATTATCATGGCGAGCAATATTGAGCTCGTATTCGCATGGGGAACAATAAAGCACTCAATTATTACGTTAATTCACAGGTGAGCTGTAAGATCAACTCGGGTTATTAGTGCAAGATCCTTGTTGAAGAATAGCTAAGCACGGAATCTAGGCAGATTCTCTGGTGAGCAGTGCTCGAATTAGCGCGGGGAGCATTGTATCGTTCAATTATCATGGCGAGCAGTGCTCGTATTAGCATGGGGAACATTAAAGCGCTCAATTGTTACGCTAACTCAGGGTGAGTTATATTGAACTCGAATTAACGAGGTGGAGCATTGTATCGTTCAATTATCATGGCGAGCAGTGCTCGTATTAGCATGGGGAACATTAAAGCGCTCAAATATTACGTTAACTCAAAGGTGAGCTATATTGAGCTCATTAAGCATGTTAAGTAACATTGCTGATGTTTAATGATAATGCATTAAACAAAGGGAAACCTAAGGTTGCTGGAAATAAATTACTGCCACGATTAATCCTATTCAAAGATAATTTGTAACATTTTCCCAACCTAAACGTTTCACGGGTTATTAGTTCTCTGTAGACTCACTTACTTATTGGTAAGTTTGCAAGTTTGTTCGTGCTGCGCTCCTACAATAATTAAGCAGAAACGAAAGAAAAACAACTCAAACAAAAATTGATGCAAGTATTTATCACTAACTCTTAGTGCAGAAAACATTGTATTAATAAGGTTTCCTTGGCAAACCTTAAGCGCAGGTATTTTGGACCTTGGTCCCAGTGGATTTATAATTATAGAAGTTGCTTGATGACTTCATAGTATTGCTAAATTCAGGAAATGCTAGATGCATTGAGTGCTAGATTCTCTAGCCTAATATTATTAATTACCTGGGAAGTGCTAGATTCTCTAGCCTAATATTATCAATTACCTAGGGAGACTGAGTGTGGTCAATTATTACTTGTCGAGAATAATTCTAGGTCTGCAGTGGATTCAATGGCTCGGTCACTGTGACTTGTACTTGTTTAGGTACGGACCACTGGTTTTCCACTGAGAGCTATGAAACATCTCGGCGAGTACTAACTGTACTACATTCAATCTGGGTTTATTACTCAGCTGTGTTTCTCATTTTAGCTGGCTGCTGGAGAATTGATTTACTGCTGACTAGTTTATTATTGTTGGCAGGTTTAGGCTTGTTCACATTAAGAACTTTACCGGTAAGTAAGTAGCCACCTGCAGATTGGAGCATATTTATGCCCAATCGTTTAACATGTCCAGTTATGAACTGGTAATAGTAGTCTGCTCCTACTAGTACATCTACATTGTTAAGGCGGTCAGACGTTAACTTGTTGTCAGCCAAATTAATTTCACGTTCCTGCAGGAAGTGGGCTGTGTACCCCAGACCCTTAATATTTAGGTCAAAAGGTATTTGATCTACAACAATGGCTTGGATAGCCTTGACATGACTACCTAGTCGTACAAGCGGTTGAACTACTGAGTTTTCATGGGTTCCTCGATTTATCATGAACCCTGACAAGTTTAAGTTTACCTGTCTGATAGGTTGTAAATTGAGTGCCTCTGCTGCCTTTTGAGCAATGAAAGTTCTTTGGGATCCTTGATCAAATAGTCCACGAGTGGTGATCTTGGCTCCTTTGTTCCTTACTTGAAGTTGGGCAGTAGGCAAAGTTGCATCCACTTGAGATGCTGGTGAAATTACGCTGTACACATCTCGCACCTTGCAGCACTGTACAGGTGTAGATTCACTACCTCCTATTCTAGGATTGACATAATTTGTCCTAACTAATTTGCACAGTGCAGCATAATGCTTGCCCCTTCTACACCTATTGCAGGTGTTCAGTGGGGTTTCACAGCTATTAACATTATGTGATTTGAGACACCTGGTACGTTTGTGTAACTGTTTGAGTCGTCTGACTCTTGTGTCTCTATTAGGGTAATTGGTACAATTGTACAGAGAATGTTTTTGATTGCAAAACAAGCATATTCCCCATCCTACAGATCGTTTAGGGGTTACCGGTTTAGGTAAAACAGTACCTGCAGGTTGTGATGGTTTTGTTGCTTGCATTTGCTTGTTATTTATTCTCTTGTGAGTACTTGGTGTACTCTGGGGAGCAATTACTGGACTCTTGGGCGTGCTCTTTGGACTATTAGGTCTCTTAGGAGCACCTTATTGGAGCTCACTTAGGTCTCTTAGGAGCACCTGGGGCTCTTGGGCCTTACTGATGAATCAGTGTTTGACTTATTGTTATTACATCGATTATTAGTACCTTTATTACTTAGTGATAGTGTCACTTTAGGAGTTCCAGGTAAGGAAACTGATGTGGGTACAGTTTCGGTGCATTCAGAAGAGGCATTAAGTGCCTGGTTTGCTGAATGATTGCTTATATTGCGCAAACCTGCAAATATATCCTGCATTGACAGGGTATTACCATTCTGGTATACCTATAATTTATTGAGAGTGTCACCAGACAATTTTCTTTGGATGATAATTTTAGTCATCCACTCAGCAGTTGGGTGATCCACCTCTTTACTGAAGGAATTTAACAGTGACTCAAGCTGAAAACTAAAGGCTTGTAAAGAGTCAACTGATTGTTCTGGTGGAGATAAATCTAGTAATTGGTGTACAAGGTTTATAACAGTCTTCTCATTGTTAGCACTTACTCTAGAAGGCTGGTGTGAGTAATTGTGACCATTACTTGTATTGCTCGAGGCTTCTTGCCTAGCCTCAGCTTTAATTACAGCTTCGGCTGCTGGAGCAGCATTAGCTTTATCATTTCTGGTTCAGATTCACTGATTATTGCAGCTTCACTAAGAGTTTCATCTGCAGCTTCACTTGTTTCTCTGGGTTCCTGTGAGGAGCTAGTTAATTCAGTAGCCTCATGCATTGAATTTATAGAATCCAGGGAACATTGAGAAGAGCTGTCTGAAAATTGATCAGACTCTGTAAATAAATTATTACGTGAAGTTGTATTAGATGAGATGGTAGAAAATGAAGGTTGAACTTCAGTTGTTAATCCTGTGTAGTGATCAGTATTGATTAGAGGATTCTCCTCATTTTGAGGTAGCTCAAGTATTTCATCTGAGCTGGGTGCTTGCTCGGGTGTAGGTCTACTACAAAAATGTTCTATCCACTCAGGAGCATTTTGTGTCGCAAGCACTTTGTTATATTGATCTAACTTGTCTTGAATTATATTTTCATAGTCGGCAAGGTCAGATTCTATCAGACGCAATTCGTCTGGGTCAGTATTACTGCTAAGGAGTATGTTCCTATAAGACTCGATTATATCATTCACCTGGACATATTTTTGGCTAGCCACCTTTGTGGAAATGTTTAGCTCGAAGAAGTCAACTGAGTTGGTTCCTAAACAGTTGTCACATTTGTCAAGAAGTCTTGATAGGTGATTTTGAAGACCTCTCAGGCCAATACAGGTTCTCCTTAATTGTTCAGGAGTAGCCATTCTGGCTGTAAGTTTGAGCCTTAAAGGGCTTATATAGCTACTTGGACAGCTATGGCACTTGCTCCTTTATGTAGAGCAGGTATAATTATTGACAGCCTGATTTTCTTGAGGCTGATTGTAATTTACCTCATTTAGAGGTTAGCTACCTACCTAATAATAAGCAACTAAGATTTGAGTGGTACCTTGGTCTCACTACAGGTGTTCCTTAGCTTAGCTCAGCTCTTCAAAATCAGCCTTGGATGGGTAGTGAACTTACAGTAACACTCAAAGATGTACATAGAAATATGTAATAAAATATAATTACACAATAAATGGTTAATCCCACCCATTAGGGTCAGCACTACATAAATTAATAATGCACCAGCACTGTCTAACAGTACTAGTTCGGTAATAATCCTACCTATTAATGCAGCTAATGGTGTAGAATGAATTTGTACAAATCTTAGTACCGTGACAGTCTGAAATATCCTACCTCTGTTGAATTGACATAATAACTACAATAAATGTGGTGCAATAATGTGCAAATAGTGCTATGTTTTTGGATTTTGTAATTTTATATAATATATACACTGGTAGAAATTATGTGTATAAGAAATTAAATGAACACAAGATAATTAATTGTGTTTGGCAAGTATTCTACTGCCATAAATAATATTAACACCTGACTGTACTTCCTAATTGTGGAACATAATGTTATCAGGGTTAGTAATGATTAATTAGTATGAAATCAGCAATTTGTATTAGTATACTGGATCCTAAAATGTTAATGAATCCACTGACTTGAGTGAATCAGTAATTATGGATTGAATTTAGGCTATAATGGACAGTCTGCTCACAGCCGTAAATTGAAATATTTGTATAGCCCAAATGGTTAACACATAATTGGTGTTAGTGATTAATTAATATACATCCGGTTCGAAGTCGACCAAAATGTGGGATATCTGGGGCTTGACTCAATTATTTACTTATTTGATTTAATAAACGAAGGACCACCCACTTTTGAGAAAAGAGGGAAAACTAATAAAAGTGATCATTAAAATAATACTAGAGAACCAGTGTCTATGGATAATTGTTAAAGGGATAATCACTTGAAATAATGAATGGACTGTATGATTAATTAATTAAATTCAGAGCCTCAAACACCTACATTGGAGGGGGGGGGGGGTGTCGGAAAATCCGACACCATTTTATATCATACAGATAATAGCTGTATTACCAACAAGTTACCCATAGAAAACGTAACTTGTAGTGGAATTACCGTCTATAGAAAACGGGATATCATCACCACATACTATTATAAATCACCACCTATTATGGTGGGAATTATTCTTAAATACATTAGTCTTTGGACTTTACCATCATAAAAACATCTTATATAAATTAACTTAATTATCAATATTAAAGTAGAGTAAATGTGACCCTTCTATCACTTTCTGTCATGTGGACAATGTAAGCCAGGCGTCAGTGGGGAAGGAGGGCAGCCATTGTTGTGTCACATCCGAGACGCGTGGAGCAAATTCGGCTCCTATCATATCTGGACAATGTCGGCCAGGCGTCAATAGTATGGAGTGTTAGACGCAGCCATTGTTGAGACTAGACCAGAGGCTCACACGGGAGCAAATTCGGCTCCTGTTAATTTACTTGGACGTAGTGTTATGGAAACCAGAAGTGTACCATTATCAACACGCTGTCTACAAATCAAGTTAAGTGTTCTTTCCGAAACCCATTATCTTTCATTTATGGCCATTAATGTCATTATATAGGGTTGCCCGGTTAGAGCACGACATAGCCTCAAACTAAAGGTAATTAAGCCAGGTCTTTATTGTTCCATGTATAGTGTTTTCTCTGATATAGCTTGTCATATATAGGATTCTGGCTTCACAGCTAGCGCACTTTTGACAGGTCAAGACGAGGAAGCAAGGCTTTGTACATCAGTTACCTGGGTGATGAAAGCTACCTCAAAGAGGATAATTTGGTGTCTACACCCTAGTTATACCTGGTGGACTAACCTGCTGTACTATAAGATAAGGAACCTTTTCAATGTATGTAGTTACTGTAGTTTGATTGGCTGCATATATATTAATTTAATAACCCCCCCTAATGTGTAGAGGATCGATTTGTGAGATTAAGAGATTATTGCAGAAATACAGTCCACTTATCATTATACAAATTGCTATCGAAGTATATAAATTAACGTAAATATAAATTCATATAAATTAAACAAATATAAATCTCACAGGTCGGTTCCCACAGGGGGGGGTATTGCTAGAACTTCATATACGTCTAGGAACTAGTGTGGTTCGCCACCAGTTCATTGCTGAGTAAATTATATTATAAATCTTAACTGCTACAGATTCAAATATGTGAACTCAAATTGTGAATATTAATGATTATTAAATTACTGAGCAACAATCAAAGTAAACACATGAATTACCAATCATCATTTCTGGTAATAATCTATTCAATATAATGATTCTACAAAATTGTATAAGAATCAAATTAGGGGAATTAAATTTGTACGAAAGGAGTCTTAGCTTTAAGACGATTTCTATGACATCGTTTCGTCATTCGTCCTCGTGATCACAGGATCTCCACATAGAAGGAATTAGAGGTGAATAGCTCGAATTAAGAAAAAGCGACTCGATGACTCCTCACATACGGGCTGAAATTTAAAGAATATTAAGTAGCATTGGAATAGGCTACTTTTAAGCTCAATATTCATGAAATAGAAGAAATGTCGAATTGGTACTAACGTTGGATTTGGGGTCTTCTCACTATGTAACGACAGACTACTCACAAATATACAATCTTAGATGATGCATCAAGAAAGAAACCTATACTTAACGTGAGTGTATGGAATATTGAAGTCTGCCGATATCGCGTCTGCCAGTCCCAGACGTTCACTGCGTTGTACGCGTATTTGTGGGGTTTGGCTTTAATTGTAGACGCGTAATTGGCTGGCTGGGCACTATAGAGCACGTGGAGGAATAATTATTCACTATTAGTTGGGTATCAGCGTAATTCTTGCCGATAACTCCCAATCACCACGTGTCTCGCCACTCTTCACGCCAGGACCCTCCTCTCTCGCACGCTGTCGTCTCCACAATGGCGTCGCCGCCTTCCCCAACCCGGCTCTCGCATTCACAACAGAAATTATTAATCACGAATAATTATTTTCCGCGCGATTATGGATGAAATGCGTTAATGAGGACTGGGTTGCAATTATAGGGGTTTAAATATTATCATATTCTCGTATTATGGTGTTTAAACGAGACAATGGACAAGATTTTTAGTTTCCTCCATGGCATTCGCGCATGACAGAAAAAACTATTACTTGATAAAAATTGTAACTAATAACTCACGGTTTGAGATTATTGGGAGTTATATTATCCGTAAGTAATTATTACACAGAATACTGA